>NW_010135071.1:5618-34700 GCF_000699245.1 Pterocles gutturalis
CAGACCCTCAGGTTTTTTTCTGTTGTTGTTCTCCCTCCTCCTTCCCCCTAATTTGTAATATTGTCTCTGCTTTCTCAATGCCAATGTCAAAATCCAAGTGTCTGCCATCTTGTTGTCCATGAGCCAATCTTGACAACTGTCCAAAAGGTGAGCCAGCATTGAAGACAATGACATTTGGTACTTTCATTAGTTAAAAATAAACGAAAATTAAATATAGAACATGATTTCTGATTTTTAATTTTTTTTTTAACTGATTCAGTCCATGGGAATAAACAGAATGTGTACCAGAAGGGCAAGAGAAGCTAGTGGTCTAATTCCCTACAGTAAATAGAAATATTGCTGTGGTTTAGACACAATATTTTGTGATATGGACACACTTCGACAGAAATTGAAAGGGAAGGGCTAGGCCAAAGTGTTCAGTATCAGAAATTGTCTCTGCTCCTTCTCACAGCTAATGGTGGGGGAAAAAAAAAAAATAAAAAAAAAAATTCTGAAGTCTGTTGTTCTAAATCCTAAATTGTAAAACCCCAGCAGGGTTACCAAAGTCACCTGGGTTTGCTGTTACAATCTACTTCTTAGTCTGTAAAAGCACTAATGCAAAAGATATGTGCTGTGAACCAAAACCAGGATTACCATCAGCAAACTGAAGTGTAAAAGAGACATTGTTAATTTAATATGTCTAAGTTAACGAAGCTGTGGCAGTGTCCTAGGTCTCACTATTTATTTTCATTTTTTTTTCTTCAAAAAACAAATATGCTTATATGAAATGTGAAGATGCTGATGTCTTTGAGGTCATCAGAAATAAAATATATCTTTATGTGCTGGTGCTTTTCTTTTTTCCTTAATTGCACACTGCTCATCTGAAGATCCAATGGGTAACTAACTTTAGTTTTAACAGATTTCAGGTGACAAACTTTAGGTGGGTGAACAGATTGGAGATCTGCTCTCCTTGTGCTTAGATAGAACAGAGCCTCAGGCTCAGATTCCTGTTTGGTGTAAACTGGCACAGTTTCAATTAAACCAATGGTGCAGCACCAATTTGCAGCAGCTGATGGCCTGACCCCTTCATTCTCTCACCTCCTCAGCTGCTAAGGAGCGAGAGGGCCATTAGTCCAGTTGTTAGTGAATCATCTGGACAAGACAGTTGGAAGAGGATATTACATAAATAGATAAAATGAGAACTAATAAAACTTGGAGGGGGAGAGACATCAGCTACAAAAACAAGGATAGATGACATAATTCAAAGGAAAACTGAAGAACATAAAGAGTTCTGGTTTACCAACAGGTTTATGCCCTTAAAAAAAAACAAAAACAAAAACAAAAACAAAAACAAAACAAAGTTACGAAGGAAGAGTTAAAACAGCAGTGCCATGAAGACTGATATGTTGGCAAATTGGCAACTGATAGAGAATATTTTAATCTACTGTTTCAGCTATAGTGAGGATAAACTCAGTAGTCAAAACTGTTTCTGAATATTTTAATTTGAAGCACGTGTCCAACTTCCATGTACTTTTATCCTGGGTCTCTCTGCCCTGGGCTGGATCTGAAGTGAGGACTTACACTGAACCTTCCTACCACCTCCTGCTCCCTGAGGCCAGGCTCTGGGTAGCCACCATCCTGCTCTTTTACATCTAGCCCGGCAAACTTATGTGACAGCTGTGATACACAGATCTCCTCAGGCCCTCGGCACCCACACTGTAGGTCTGATTGACTCTTTCTTCAGATCATCTCTACAGTATGGCTTTTCACATCCATCCATGCCAGAAAAACTCTCACTTCTCCTCTCACACCTCAGTTTCTGTAACATCCCTTTTATCTGGGTGAGGATGCTGCAGACAAGATTTTTCTTAATGGACAGACTCTTTTCCCTTCACCTCTTCACCCCCCACCTCCATAGCCTCTCACATCAAGTGCAGAAGACAGTCATAGCTCAGGATCGCCTCTGTACATAATTTCTCACTTGCTGTCAAGAGGTTAATTCTGACCTCCAGTAGGCATATGGTGTTTAACCTGCATCATCAGCTTGTGAAATTTTCAATCACTCTGTGCATTCCACTGTACTTATCCTCGTGGGATTTCGTTGGCCTTTGCTATAAACAAGAACCATAACATCTCTGCAGTCCCCTTCAAATTCCTCTTTAAAACTCTTGCCTACCATAACACCTTTGCAGAAAGCCTGTCAATACATTAACAACAGCAATAACCGGTACTGTTATGTTGTTACCTGTATTCCTCAAGGGATCTTTAGGTTTTGTCTTTCTCCTGCCCAGGATTTTGGGAGCAGGGGCCATTTTTTTTTCCATGCCTGTAAAATACCTGCCACAATAAGGTGCTTCTGTAATTAAGGTGTCCAAGTATAAGAAGTAAAAATTAACATCTAAGGACTGTTGAGGTTGTTCAAGTCAGGTCTTTGTTTTCTGTCAGTATCAGGGTAAACTTGGTATAAACTAATACAATAATGTTCACAGTCATGAACACACTATCTGATTGCTGAAATAATGAGTCTCTTATAAAAGGAATGGAGGGAAAACCAAACAAACATAAAGCACTGACTGAGACTTTGCATGACTGAAGTTATTGCTTGGATACCCTTTATTAGTGGGTAAACTGGGGGAAGCAATGATCTTCCTTAGAGTTTCAGTCCTGCAACTAAATAGTCAGGGCAGATCCACCTGGGGGATACAGCTATAAATATTCAATTCATTCACCTTTTTTTTTTTTTTTTTTTTTTTTTTTTGTGTTTGTGGAATATCAGAGCATCACAAATCACAACACAGAAAATGTTTTTTCTGCATGGACTGTAACACTGGAAATATATATACCATATTAAGGAATGTGAAGAATTAAATTTGTTAACTAAATTCTGTATCTAGATCAAGCCAAATTCAGCCTATATGTAAAGAAGGACAGTATTCTTTGTGCTCTGTAGGAATTTCACTAACTTAGACCTGCAGTTAAACCAGGAACAATGCAAAAAAGTGATGAGGTTATTCTTGTCTGATTGCTGAGTCAAACCCCAGCACAGTGCTGGATAGCACTCTGGCATGGGAGTTAAAATCTTTGGTATTAGATAAAGCTTTGAGCACTTGGTTTCAGACACTTAATAACACTTTTTCTCACAAGAATTTCAGACATCAGCCCCTGTGATTTGACCACTTCAGGGAATATTCTTTCTGAGATGTCGTACAGGGGACATCACTGCAGACTCTGTCTGAGTTGCATACACTTTATACTGCTGCTCACAGTGCTCCGTAATTGCTGGGGAAAGGAGTCATGCAGCACCATCATCTTTTAGGACTGGCTCTTGGTGGTGCTCCCTCCACACTGGAGATGATTTATTTCATTTCCCAGAGTAACCTTTTGGAAGGTAGAGTAGATTCACAGCAGAATGCACAGGTTTAGTCAGGAACACAGGTCTGTCTGCTTTTCCAAAGAAATTCTGGTCTCTGGATCCGGCTATTCATTTTGAGCACAAGGTGTGTCCTTTTTTCCACTTCTCAAATCACAGAACTGGGAACTTCTTTATTTTCTTGGTGGCAGGAGGACAATAACAGAAAGGGATCCAGTGCAGGCATGGGTGTCTCCTAACGCACATGCTTCTGGCCCCATCTGGTTTGTCGGTCACATAACCCGAATAAAAGATGGGATACCTCTTTATGTTCCTTTAAAACAAACCCTCAAAGGATGAATTTTCAAATGTACCATCCCAGTGTCACTTTTCCTCGTGAAGTGATGGAGTGTCTGCGTTGCCTCCAAAGGCTTTGCTTTGTTGATCTCCTAGCTACATGAGTTACCTCTTGAGTGAGCTGCAGCTGGCGTTGGCTATATTATTACGCAGGGGTCATATATACATATGTCCGTCTCTATATGTTAAAGTTGTTGTTATTTCTACATTACCAGACTGAACAGTTACACTTTGGTTTGGTTTTTATTTTTTTTTTCCCTTCTTCTGCCTTAACTGCAAAGATTTTTTAGCATATATGACACACAATTTGGCAGAAGTCAAAGCAGGACAGCATTGTTGAGGCAAAGTGATAGCAGTATGTGCTGAGCCTAAGGCTACAGTCAGAAAGCAGCTGTCAGTGGACGAGTAATAGGTACCATTGGAAGACAGGGAGCCCACACAGTTACAAGAAGTGTCACATTTCTCGCATATAGCAACAAATAAAAATGGTCAGGAACTGTGAAGTTTAGTTCCCTAACCCCCCGGCTTCTAATTCACAGATTTCATCCAGTTCTTTTCCAAACCCTAATTGCTTCTTATTAGTAAAATTGAATTTATAACTGTCTAAGCAACATTTCTTTAGGCTACTAACTACACCTTTAGGTTTCTACGTGAAAATGAGAAGCACGTTTGGATAGCATCTTCACTTTCAAGGTCAAATTTTGTGCCAACACGGAACTTCTTGAAGTGAGAAAGAGTTCTCCCTCCTAACTTTGTCATTAATTTTCTTAATATCTCTCATTCATGGCTTTTAGCTGAGAGCTGGAGCAAAATAACTCACATTGCAAGATAGCAATGAATTTTTGTTTAATTTCTATGCCAAGCTGATAGAGTGAAGGGATGGCACTCTACCCCTCTGACTTCCACCTCCCACAAATGCTCCAGTGCTGCAAATTTCACTGTTGATCTAGCAGGTGCAAAGGTAGAAGGACTGGGAGAACACACTTGTGTTTAATGAGCAATCTTTGCTCTGTGAGGGGGATATTAGCATTTCTAACCCTGAAAAATATCACACACTGACCAGAGCTGGGTGCTCACAGAAAAGTACTCGGTCAATTTAACCAAGACAGTTATTTAGTTCAATAAATACCTCCCTGACCTCAACTGGAGATAAGCTTAAGCCCTGAAGTATGGCTCCTGTCTTGTCAATGAAGGATGTACAGCGACAGAGAGTTCTAAAGCTATTAAATGTGTATTCTGGAGACAGAGACAATGGGGCAGAGGAGCCCAGTGGGTGTACCTTGATGTTGTGTATGCAAACAACACCTGGGCCTGACACATTTCTATGAACCTGCGAACACCCTGGCAGAAACTGGAGCTGCTGGTGGGTGGGAAAGGACATCATCCCTATTCTGTGTGGGTTTAGCTGGACAGAGTAAATATTTTTCCAGATTCTCAGAATATTCACTCATAGGCCACCTGCCAGAGACCAAATCACAAAGAATCACATTTGCCTGAAGATACAAAAGAGGCCAAGGTGATACAACCTTCCGATAAGCCACATCTATACCCTCAATACCTGGGTAGTCTATATTAAGCAGTCTTTCAGACTGTTTAGAAAAAATGGAAAGTGTCTTGAAATGGCTACATAATCTGAAGGGCAGTTGTCTTTATACTACTACACAATGGTCATCATTTTTCCTTACAATTTCTGTCTTCTGCAGTTGCTTTGGAATGTGAGTTTTCTCAGTCGTGAGATAATTTTATTGAGATCCAGGATTTCCTTTCCTCTGAGGTCCTTTTCCCATCAGCAACTATTTATATGTACTTGTTTTTTCTCAGTGATGAAGAGGTTGTTTGATTGCTTGAGTTTCAACATTAGGACGTCAATGCCTTTGCTCCCCAATTCAGAAAGCAGGTAGAAGAATACTTCCCTGGATATTATATGTAATGAAGTGAGCATGAAAAATAAGACTACGGCTCCAGAAGGGCTCTTTTATTAAAGCAGTTGTCATGAAATTCCTAATAAAGAGAAAAATGAGAAGAGTTGCCTTGATCAGCAGATGCAAAATGATAACTTTCTTGTGACAATGGAAAGGCATCTCATTTTTCCAGTCCTTATGAACTAGTGGGGGACCTCGCATAAAGTCAACAGAAAAGTTGCATGGATATTGCAGAGGGAAAAAATGGGCATGTATTGCCTCATTGAACAAAGGTGATCACCCAGATGATATCAGTGAGGAAGGACAGTTTCCCTTTCATCTGCAGCTCAGAAGAAGACATGTGCCCTGGAATATATAATATTTGCAATCACCATGGATGGAAATAAATGATACCGCTCATCTTTCTCTCTCTCCCGCCCCTAGTCATCTAGCAACTCTCATAACTGGCATATGCTATGGCTGAATGACCTGGCTTCATTCACAACTAAATCAGTACTAAAACAGTCAGGATGATAGATAGCAGCTTATCAATAATTGAAAAGAAAGGCTTAGAGATGTCCCATTATCTGAATAATTAATGCTGCACATGGGCTTTGTAATTCCTTAATAAAACTGACTGATTGATTTGCTTAATTAATTCCTTCTTTGACAGGCTTATTGCTTTCTTTGGAGACAAGGCTGGGCATAAAAAAAAAAAAAAAAAGAAAAAAGAAAAAAACTGTAAAAAGAAGACTCAAAATTAAGAAGGAAAAGAAAGATTTAAGATCTTTCATAAACTTTAACCCTCCACTGGAGAATATAAAAGATGTTCAACAGTTAATTCTGCCTTACATCCCAAACTCCCCCAACCTCCTCCATTTCTTCAACCACAAAAGTGGCCCCACAAATGGAAATATCGACAACAGAAAAAAAAACACCCAACAGATTTTTTCACCTCCTTGCGTTTCACCTCTGTTCACATGCCACTGCAACTGATCAAACATTATGATGAAATGTAAAGCATCCCATGACCATACCAGTAGTAAACTTAGCTGAGTCTTAAACACTTTTGAATAAATCGATCTGAATGAAATGTTTAAAGCCCACTTCAGTTTAACAGCAATAATTACTTTGAAAGTTGGCTGCTCCTGCCACAGCACTGCTCTGTCATAAACTAAATGCTTTCTCGGGTTGGAGGGTTTACCTTAGGGAGAAAATTTAAGTGCTAGCTCGAAATCAGCAGGCACTGTCAGCTTGTTGTCTCTACTTTTTTACTTTGTTGTTTGATGTGTTAGACTTACTTAAACTGCTCTGGGACTAGTGTTGCTATCAGGCATGATCTTCGCCAAGTACCAGTGTGTTCACCCTTACAGCAGCTCCCTGTCTGGTGCCAGACACTGGGTAAAAACAAAGTGTAACGGTTTTCAGCTGAAGGAGTAGATTTAGATGAGGCATTAGGAAGAAATATTTTACTGTGAGGCAGTGGCCCAGGTTGCCCAGAGAAGCTGTGGATGCCCCATCCCTGGAGGGGTTCAAGGCCAGGCTGGATGAGGCTTTGAGCAACCTGGGCTAGTGGGAGGTGTCCCTGCCCATGGCAGGGGGGTTGGAACTCTATGATCTTGAAGGTCCCTTCCAACTGAAACCATTCTGTGATTCTATGCATTTTTGAGAGTCAGAGAATGTGCTGAGAAGGGCAGTCACTGAAACCTGGCTGTAAGGGTCATATAAACAATTCCTACATGGTGAACCCTCCCAAGATATAATTTATGCTTATGTGTCTGAGCAACAGTTTTGACCCAGACACATGTTCTTCATTACTTAGCAACATAGCAACGTTTGCTGTGTATTTGGCTTTATGCAAAAAAGGATTTATCCCTATAATCTGAGATACATTGTCCTAAAATTTTTCTGCATGGGCCCGGACTAGTGATTAAACCAATTTCTCTTTATAGCTGTTCCCCTTTAACCTAGACAATACCAACCCAGACCTCAATCAACAGCTGCTGCTAAAATGGTATTTTTCATTAAAATAATGTCATGCATGGAAAGTCTGTTGATGTAGAGTTGCCTTACAGAGATTATCGCTTTATCTTCCCATTTTCTAGAGAAGAAAAAAGACAAAATTTGAATGGAATCTGATGAAAAGTGAGTAAAGTCAACAGGGTGTCTGAGCTGTCCAGACTTGGAAGGCCAGCATTCTGTACTGCATGAAGGTGTTCTGCAGAGAAAGTGTAGATTACTGTGTAGACATGGTTTCTGATCTGTTTTCTATTATATGCTACTTCAGACATTCTTACAGTATATTGAAATCTGCAGTGCAGATATTCTTGTAGTTTTTCACTGTAGAGATTATTATACATTTGATGAAAAAGGGAAAAGGAATGTGTGGACAAGATGACTCAGATCAATTGCACTGCAAAAAAAGACAATCATTTGACTAACAAAATTTATTCCAAATTTTCCACATGATAAATAAATGCAAGGTTTCTGATTTTTTGAAGGTGAGTGTTTCTGAGTTTTTGGTTTTGGGTTTGTTTTTTTTTTTTTTTTGGTCAGACAGAATTTGAAAGGACAACTTTGGCATTTTCCTTAGAGCTTGGTCTCTTTGAGATGAAAGAAAAGAGAGAGGTGGAAAACATTAAAGTGGAAAAGATTGATCAGATTAGTTAAAAGTTAACACAAACTTTAATTTCTTTAGTTTTTACTGATTCAAGTAGCAATGGGCTGAATATTCCACTTCTTTTTGAATCACAGCACCCATTGAGGGTGAAGACAAAAATTCTACAGGCTGTCTGAGATAGACCGTAATGTAGAAGTGTAGTTCTGACCAGGTATTTGGAGTATTTCTAGTTGTGGTATTGGTACTGCACCACTCTTTTTTCATGAGGATTTCATAAAACAGTCAGAAAGGGTTTTTTCCCTAGGAGCAAGTCTATACAACCCAGTGTGTACATGCCATCAGTTATTCAAATCTTGTGCATGTGCAGAGTATCTGAATCTCAAATGACACATTACATTGGATGCACAGTTGAGACAAGTGATTAGCATAAGAAATGGCTTTCTTGAGGCTCGTGATCAGGTTTCCAGGCTCATCATATAGGAGATTTTGACACAACCAAGGCAACTTGTTTTCAGCAGTTCTTCAGCTACATAATCCACTATCCTTCTACTCACCATTTCAAACCAAAAAAACACCAAGACTTACAATTTCAACATCTTTTGTGGCCAGTGTCTGACATCAGCATTACTCACTGCCTGACATGATCAAGCCAGTTATTTCCTTCTGCCTCATTTGTTCAGGATAGCAGCACCCCTAGAAAAAAGGATGGACTTTTTAAGCTAAACAGTTCTCATGCACAAGGTGGAGTCTGAAAATTTAACATTTGGTTTAAAAAATATTGCTTCTCTATCCTGTTAAAAGTGGTTTGAGGAGAGAATTGAAGAATTATCTAAGTTGCATAGTTTGAAAACAGATACAGTGTCTTTTATTTATAGGAGATTATTTGCAAGTGTTTTTTTTTGGTTTTTTTTTGTTGTTTTTTTTTTTTTTTCCCTTCCCATTGGAAACAGGGATGTGATTGTAACAGATACAGGCAATACTGAGATATTCTGCTAACACTTCTCTTCCTCCTGCCCCTGTGTTAATCCTATGTGGAAGCACAGGAAAGGACTTCATCTTTCTGGATGGAATTCTGGACTCTAGCCCTAACATAATGCAAAATCCTAGATAAGTAATTGCAAATAGTTTCCACTCAGTTTTCAAAGTAAGCTTCCTAACTGAAAAGTAATATTTAATACTCAGAAAAATTTTCTATATAGTATAAGACAATAAACCACATATGAAATACCAAACAACATTGGAAAGAGAAGTTGTACTGCATGCCCACTATGGGATTGCATCATAACACTTTATATAGTAAACACTTTCCTTATAGTCTTTGTTCTGAGAAAGTATCTCAGAGCTTGAAGCCCTTCCAGATCCCTCTCCGACAGCCAGGAGTTATCTGCTGTGTCCCCTAGCTCAAGCTGTGACAATGACTTGCACAAGCTCCCTGACTTTGCCTTGAGTTCTTTCTTGGCTCATGTAACCTGTTCACCCAGGCACATAGAAAATTGGGCTCCTTAAATTGCTCTCATGGAAAGGTGTCTTTGTAAATTAAGCTAGAGCAATGGTGGCTGTTACCCAATATAAAGTTCGTGCTGAAATCCCATCCACAGAGCAGACAGACGTTTCTGAAGCCATTTTCCATGTCCATACTTAAGGTGTCCCAAGAAGTTGGTTATACCAGGTCAGGCAGATTGTCCAAGACAAGCAACAGAGTAAAAACCACGTCCTGCTCCTCAGGGCTTCTCATTCTTCCCACTTCAACTGAGCTACCTAGTCCTGCTCTCTGCCTTCTACTCATTGCCTCTAACATTGGGTCACATGAGTATTTCTGCAGCACAACCCCTGTGCATTTTATATTGATGCTGGAATGGACTGTGATGGCCCACGGTGCTGTGTGTTTTACCTGAAAGATATTACCTCTGCATAGGCTCAGAAAAAAAAAAACTAGGCTGTACCTGTCAGAGAAGGTTCTGTCTCAAAGACACAGTCCTCAGCACAATATTTTGGGAGAAACTGGTCACCCATCTAGTCCACTGGTACTATTTTGCTTTCACTGAGCTGAATATTGAACATGCAGCTGAACAGCTGCCAGTGGAATTGCATGCACTAAGGGGAAAAAAATGAACTCCAATTTTCAATTTACCGATTAGGATGTTTGTTTATGTTCTGCCTTTGAGGCATCTTGTAACAGCAGACTATCATATTTTTGGTTCTCATGAACCTCTGCAGTACCGAACAAAGATGAAATGTTTACAATTACATTAAGTTGCAGTTGGATTGTGTTAAAATGAAATCTCCATTTCATATAAAAAATTAACCTGAAATTTTAGCACAGGCATATGTATGCATGTATAGTATAGATCTGAGTTAAGGGACTTTCAGTATGGTGTGCATATATACTTCTATACATATATACATATTATCTATATTTGTACAAGCTGTGTGCATACATGTGATTATGTATTTTCATACTCATTCCCTCTCATGTTTTTTTTCCAAAGTATTTAATACCATATTCAGTTCATAAAATGAGGGCCAGTTTTTTAAAAAGTTTACCATTCTAAAAGCTAAAGTTTCCTGAAAACTTTATGTAGCCTTTATATTTGCCAAATATCATTAAAATTAAATATTTTTCTACAGACGAAAAGAACTGTAGAAAATGAAAGAAGCATCCTGTTTCCTCTCTCAACCATTATACAACTCATAGCTGTGCATGACTAGAAAGTACTGCTTCTTTTTTTTTTTTTTTTTTCAAAAATTGGATTAAAAAAAAGTTTCCCAGATTTCCCATTTCCATGCAGTATCTCCATTATTCTTAATACAGGGAAATAATCCTTGAGAACTGACAAATAATGTAAATATGTAGATTGTGGTTTTCACTTGTATTTTTTTCAAGAATTGTTTCCTGGGGGAAATAATAATGCAGTTCAGTGAGGTTTTATGGGTATCATGTATGAAATGGATGCTTGCTTAATTGTTTCTGGCTTATATCTTGAAAAATGCAAGATCATAACAACCACACAGAAGCTGATCCTGAGGAAATGAAACTGGGAATCTTGAGCTTTAGCTATGAGATAAGCCTTGATTTCAAAGGCAGAACTGGTCATGTTGGTTCACAGGGTGAAATTACCTACATGTGACAGAAATGAGTGGTGCACAGGGTTACTGGAGAAATGGTTTGAAAGACTGAGCAATAGGAATTCTGCCTAAGTCTACTGCTCAGTTGAAGCAATATGGAACTGAAGGAACAAGAAACTGCACATGAAAGTAATGGACAAGATGTTTGCACCCTAGGAAAAAGATATTCCCTTTCATACCTAGAGACAATACCTATGGGCTGATCCATGCATTCGTGGTTTGACTTAGCCATAAAGGATATTGTACAATCACACTATGTGATCTGGAAAATGGTCAAATACAACATTTATGGAAATTCATCTTAATGGTTAAAGCAGATGCCTAATAGTGATGAGAGTCTGAAGACGTGCTTGATGCACAGCTAATATCCTCTTGCATCAATAATCTTTAATAGACACATATCAGAAGATAGCTGGATGGCCACAAGTGTGTGTATAAACACTACAGAAGTAATAATAGTTGTAGCTAAGTTTAATGAAACCACGGAGATCAGAATCAGCCTGTCAGGTAGGTTTTGGACACGTACGCAAGCTTCTAAACTTATCTGAACCCAGTCCTTTCGGTTTGACCGTTGCCAAAAAAAATTATTGATCCATAGCTATTTTGAAGTGGAACCACATTAAAAATTTGACTGAAAATTTTTAAAGTTTGTTAAGCCATCAGGTGTTCTCCAGCAACACTTAAGAATTTCTGTACTGGTGTTTACTGAAATGCAGATCACTGATCCCAAGTCCCACAGCCTTCATAACCGTCATTTAAAAATTAATTACACAGACCAGATCATCTTAGTGCTTGAGTATCTGACAGTTGAGGGTTCTTTAACTTCTTGTATTGATAAATCGCTCCAATCCCTTCCTATAACACATTTCTTATGGACTGCAGACAGTAAAGAGGACTTAACTGGTTTCAGGGGAATAAGTTTCCTCCTCTTACTGCATATGTTCACTCATAATATAAAGGTGTCGAGCAACAGAAAACTAACAGGTCATGCTGCCCATGCCTTTCTCAATACAGAACTGTTTCTGTCCTGCAGGGTTAATACAGCCTGAGGAAGTTATGGCTTTGCCTGCTGCTTTAGTGTGATAAAAGCAGATTCAGGACAGCTCAGATATATTCTTCATTCCCAGTGTCACTGCAGAGAGCAGGAAACAGCTATAACACAATATGTTGTGGCCAGCCCACCTCTCCTATTCTGTGCAGTCCTCTCCTTTTATATGAATCTGTCAACACAAACTGAGACTGAGAGCGAGATTAAGCTCTTAATCTAGGTTTTCCTTTGATTGGCAAAGCCCTTCAAAATAAGTGAGACAACTCTTACTCCTTTTCCCTGCTTTGTCCTCTCTGAGAAGAACAAAGGCAGTTTTATGCAAGTTAGATTTGAACCTGGTTTATATCTATCTTTTCCTACCTTAATCTGTCTTCAGGCCAATCATCCCCCTAAATCTCAGCTTGCTGTATTCTTTGGAAACCTTTCTTTGTGCCTTTGGGAATTGCTTTTCATCTTAACGCCTCTAGTTGTATTCCATTTAATGTTTCTCCTCTTGACTGGCAAACATCCTTGCAGCAGATGAGCGAAGGAAGCGTCATGTTAAGTTAAACGATGCCACTGCAGCACTAAAAACAACACAGCCCATTACAGAAGAAGCCAAAAGCCCCGTAGGGAACCCTGAGACTAGGAGTCTGTAGTGTCCGTATATTGATTTCTTTCTCTTAAGTTATTGAACAAAGAATATATTATATTATGACTCTAGCAAATCATCGATGTCCATTAATGTTCAGGGAGTCCACATGGATTATGCTTTAGGTTTCTTTAAGCACTGGAGTTCTCACAGTATGTTTCTTGTTCATTTTAACACAGTAATTTTTCATTTATGTTTGTTTGGTTGCTTTTTTTTAAATTTAGTTTTCCATGAGAAATTTTATCTCTCACAATGCATATCATGCGGTGACTAATTACTTTTAGCAAACATATCGTCACAGCCTAATTATAATACAAATTGTCCAGGATTCCATCTTATTTTTTGGTTAACTTCAAATATATAAGTTTCTATTTAAAAAAAAAAATGTATAGATCACCCTTATCATTAACAGCATTGGTAATTTTGGTTATTATTTGCATCTAAGGGCTCTATTCACACATCACAGTTCCGCTAAAGCAAGGCCACAATAGGGAACAAAAGCCAGTCGCATCTCAAATAGTTTAGAGAACGAATTTAATGAGTTACAGCCTGACAGACAAATACAAGAAAATTACAAGATAGCGTTTATGAACCAGGAATGTTGTTATAGCCTCCAAGTAAAGATTCAATTCAATTTTTAGTAAAAGCTTAAATGAAATGTATTCATTTTTTTGTTAAAAGCATAATCAACCTTAGAACCAAATTTTGAAAATGGGCTACTGATTTTGGCTGTTTTAATTTCCAGGTAGATAGTCAAGCCTACTTAAATAAGCCAAATTTTCAGCACATGGGAATAAAAACAACTGATAAAATGAGTTATATCAAATTACTACTCATTTTTCAAAATTTAGGCCATACCTGTTAATGAAAGATCACTTAATCTTAAAATGAAGACCTAGCTATCTGGAAAGTTAAAAGTAAGTATTTTCAAGAGTCTGAAGGAGTTCAAAACTACTCATTTGGGATATTTTATGGATGATTCAACCTTTTTTCATGCCTTTCACACAAATGGTTTTACTTTAACATTGGTAATTTTGGGTGCACGTCAATCTAAAAGACTTGCGTAATATATTGTACCTCATAGCTTAATAAAACAACAGCAACCACAACAACAAAACTTTAAACCAAGCTACTTTATTGTTATTTTGGTTATCAATGATCTCATTTATGCTAGAAAAGTTAATGAAAGCATGCTTATCTTTTACAATGTTCAGACAGCCTTATTTCAACTTTGATCCCCTATAAATAGAGAATTTTTGTTCCTGGTTTAAATGGGAAGTGAAGATTTTCCTGCCTCTCCAGGGTAACAAAACACTGGAAGTCCAGGATTTCAGTCAGATCCCCTTTACAATTCACTGCTCATTTTGAAAGTCTGAGAGATTTCATCCACATCCTCTTCTGCCCCGACCAGCTCTCTGTAGCCTCAGTCTTCACTTTCTCCTCTGCATCTGCCCTGCCCTGAACAGAACTGTTGTGCTCTTTCATCTGCATCTCCACTGAGTGGACCTAATTCTTAAAATTTAATTTTCAGCGATGCCAGGTGAACACTTAAGCAGTTATCTTTGAACATGAAGATCTTTGCCCTTATCCAATTTGTTTTCTCAGGAAAACAAACCACAACTGTACAGACTTATGTTCCTGAACAGGCCTTTTTCTAACACTAAACTGAAGAGTCAGCCACACATATCTCAGAGAGCTGTACAAATAGTCTGCAAAAGTAGGTCAAGATTTCTTTATTGGCAGTAGGTACCTGACTTGGTTCCTTGTTTCTTTTATCTTCTCCTCATGGGGCTGCCCATAAGGACTCCACGTGTAGCCGAAGAGCATTGCACTTTGGTTTCAGTTCAGCAAGGTGTTTCTGTCAGTGCTTTTTTTTGCTTTCAAGGCAGATACTGTGCTGGGCCTCAGCCAAGGTGCAGAAAACGATGTGACAAGATTACACTGGCTTTTTGATTTATCCTTCCTGGCCTGTTGGTTAGTAGAGTACTAATGGACACTGGTGTAAGGAAAGGGATGACAAATCTTAGGACCTGTTGGCTGGGCAGAATTGTGTCACACGTACACCCAGCTTGTGGCTTGATATAAGACATTTAATCTCTCTGTACTTAAATTCCATCTGTAAACTGGATGTCAGGACATTGCTACAGCAGGAGCCGTTGCGAGAGGTTAAGGGTGTATAGTTAATAGCTGACTAGAGGCTGGATGGCAAAATTCATTGGACGGTGGGAAGGTTCATAATGAATTTCTGACCTGGGGGACAAACATCAGTGGTACTTCATTACTTTAGTCCTGGGATGAAGAAAAGCCCCTGTATCATTAGCAGTTGGAAAGGAAGCCTGTAAATTGGGAAAAAAGAGGGAGGGGGAGAACCATCTTTTTCAGCACACTGATGGGAACTGGCCACACTCTGCAGGTAAAGGAGCTCAAACATTTCAAGGAGAGTTAAAAACACAGTTTAATTCATTTTCTTTGTCTTTCTTTTAAGATTCTTGATACTACTCTTGATATAGTAAAATCTGTTCTACCTGCTCCACGTTTCCTTTCACAGTTCCATATGAGCTTTCTTTACCTAGGTGTCACCAAGGTGCCCCCAAGGTCTTGATTCAGAGTCTCACCTGCCCAGTCCTACCAAAATATGTTTTCCTTTCTTAATTGTTTATAGTTTAGAGGTGCCTCAACAACCAGATTATTTACTTTCCCTCATAAAGTTCATTCTCAGCATTGCCATTCATGTTACAATTGAATCTTTTTTGGTCCTGAGACTTACATATTGAGTGGTCTTTCTCCACTCTCTGATTCAGAAATAAAAGAATGTTGTGTCTAAGCATGCCTAATGCTCTCTGTCGTCTCATAGACAATAAAATTTTAAAAATAAAATGGCAAAATATGTTAAAGACGTTTGGTAGGTACCACCTGGTTGTCATAAGAGCATAGCAAGAGGCTCCTTCTGTGAGTAAAAAATAATAAAAATATAAAAATAAAAAAAATTCACCCACTGCTATTTAATATGCAAAACTAAGTCAGTTGCTGCAAGCAGCACTAGGTAAGTAAAAGCATTTATTTGAAACAGGCAGTATGATAACATAGGTTATATTTACAACTCACAAGGCTGCTCTCTGTCATCTGTCTCTCTGGTTGCCCTCCAGAACTTAGGTAGGGTGCTGTCCTAAATCCTAAAATGCTCAGCCAAGGAAACTTCTGCAGTGTGCAGCTGCAGATGAATACACATGCTGTCAGAAAAAGTTCTGTTCTCTCTAGATGCGGAGACTCTACTAGGTGCCGGAAAATCCTATGAGAAAAAAGAAAAATGAGCCTTTTGTGTCAGCAGAATACAACCCTTACCTCAGAGAAAACAAAGTTTTTCAGTCCCTAGTCTGACATAGATTTAGATGCCTTCCTAAATTTTGGATTCTCCTTTGTGAAATAGGTGTCCTTCAGAGTGGTACAATCCTGAGGGTTTAAAGAAGATGTACAGCTGGCCAGAGACGTGGGCACAACACTAGAGCCACTTTGAAATGGTGAGAAATGTCATCCTCCAGCACTTTTTTTTTAAAAAAGGACCTTTCTTGAAGCTTTTGTGGATTTTTTTGGCAGTCTGAGAAACTGGAATGTGTAGAGTAGTATATAGATTTTCTGCTGTCTCCATATTCAAACTACAGTAATGACTGATGTCCATGAGGGTTCAGCTGATGTGGGCATGATCTCTTAGGACTCAGTGTTGCTGTTAGTCAGGCTGAAACAGTGCTGGCCATTTCTCCAGAGAAGCTTAGTACTGTGATTGGGAAAGCAGCCCAACTGCACTGTTCCAGGAAGCTCAAAATTACTGCCTCCTTCAAATCCAAATACCCTTTTCCTTTTCTCAATCTGAAGATTTAATCACCCAACACAACTTTGCATTCTTGTGAAGGCAGACAAAAAGAAGGGGGAATCTACCTGCAAGTTCTATTGAACAATTCACATATAAAATGTTTTCATACAATAACTGGTGCTGGAGATGTGGGAAATCCTGGGTTTTGAGTTTTATTTTCCAGTCCTATAATAAAATATAAAAATTTCTCTTGGCTTTTCAGGCCTTGGAGCCACGGAAGAGAGAGGATAGTGCATTTTCATCCCTCAGTCTCAGGTAAATGAGGTTCTGGTTCACTCTCTAGCAGAACATAAACGTTATATTGGGGTTATATTAAATAAAATCAGCTGTTCTAATTAAACTGGCATCCGCTCAATGGAATGTAATAGCATTCCAGCAATGGCTTTTTTTCTGGGCTATTCTTCATGCTAGGGTCTGTAGCAAGTAATTACCCACTTCATTACTGAAACAAGTTTTAAGGCATCACTTCAGGAGGACAAAACAACTTTTTCAAGTTATTCCCTTACTGAGATGAGAAAGAGGAATATTTCCAGGCAGAAACATGGATTATTTGGTGAAGGAGGAAGGATATCAGTAAGAGAATTTGGTAGAAGGTATAATGGGAGTAGGATTATTTGGTTTTAATTTCCCTTTTGGAACGTTTTTGGAGAGAAAGATTGGATTGTAATTCCTGTTACTAATCCCAGCCTTCTGCTATCTGATTTACCATTTGATATACTGTCATAGTCAACATTGTTAAGCATCCTTTACCATCCATGTTTTATATGTGTATTCCTGTTATTTTGATATTAATGGTGAACCTCAACAGATTCTCATATTGTTCCTTTGTCCTATAGAAAACACTTCCTCACTCCCGACTTCTTTATCTCACTCAAAATATGTAAATTGGAAAGAAAAGAACAACTGCAAATGGTTATAGAATAAGTTAAATCTGCTAAATAACTTATATAGAAAAATTAAAAGCTGCTAGTAGGCAGTACAATGCATATTTTATTATTTCCCCCTTACAATGCTGTTGAAAAATACATAACCTTTTGATGTATGTATATTTCCTTGAGGAAGGTGCTCTGTACCTTTGAGGGAGGATAAGTAGCATGTGATGTGGCAGCTGTAAGGTAACAACATGTTTTCCCATAAAAAGCAGTGTAAATGGGCACATAAATTCCATATAAACTGTCAGCATGTCAGCTATGCTAACACTGAGCAAGCTACTGCCTCAGAGCCTCACTAACTTATGCACCATCATTTTTCAAACAATACATTTCAAGAACTCATACAATACTCAGACCACCCTCCTTCTGACCACTTCAGCCACCTTTGTTTATGTGCAAGGTCTGAAATCCAGATGTTGTTTTCTATAGGTGATGTTTTACCTGGCATCTGAAAGCAGGAGGTCTGCAGCAGAGTTGAGTTTAACCTTGTTTTCTGATAGATTATCCCAGTCCTGGATTCATCTCATCTAGCTTCAGATATCTACTCAGCAGACCTCTACGCCTGAAAAAGTCACCCCAGGCTCTGCACCCACTTGTTGCAGTTAACCGGGGTGCTGAGTACTTTTAGGGAGCAATTCATCTGATCTGTTTCAGCTGTGTACTTTATCTGACACGCATCACACCTCAAGAGAGCCTAGGGACTTTAGCAGACATCAACAGCTACATTATGAATGTCTAAGTTGGAAGACATAAATCAACTCCTGAATATCTGTAGCCCTCTAAAACAATCGTTCTGCTAAGTTACACTTTTTTTTTTTTTTTTTTTTTAACTCTGACTGACTACTCTTCTTCTTTGGCTGGATATTTGCCAGCTGAAGAACTCATACACATGAGCCACCCCAGCAGCTCATACCAAATTATCCACCTCGTCCTCCCTGTTGGTAAAATAAGAAATATGCAGGCAGCTTGTGTCTCCCTGTATAGAGAGTCCTGTGATCTGGAAAAGCTGGAGGTAAAAAGAAGGAATTATGAGACTGGTTTTGATGAGCTTCATGCAACATTCAAATGCAATTATATTCCAAATACCACACATGGTGGACAGGTCAGGAATATAGTGCAACCTTCCATAAGATGCAACCTTGCTAAACCAAAAGTTTGTGATTTTGTTTTATCAGGTCCATCTGATGTACCACCTGTGTCAGAAAACACTTCTTGAGGTAGGGGGGAACACTGACATGTTGACAATTTTACAATGAAAACTTTAGTATATTAAAAAGTCTTGTAACAATATGTGGCTAAAGAAAGAAGATAGGAAGAAGAACTCCTATGTCAAAGTCGAAAAAGCTTTTTTTTTTTTTTTTTTTTAATTCCTGTATTTCAAACACATTTTAGGACAGGAAAACCATTACCCAGAATATTTACTCTGTAATACGGAGGAATATTTAATGACCACCTTAGGTTGCTTCCTATGTTCTGGGCTGTGACACAATGGTCATGAAAGACAAGCAATGTCAGTCTGAGACAGTTAAAATTTTTAAAGGCAATCAAACTCTTCCACACTCACCCTTCCTCGTCAAGGTCAAGCGTTCTCTGTCGACCTCTTGAAACATGCACAAAACTAAATTATACAGGCATATCATTGTTATCATAAATACATTATGTACTCCTATTTTCATAGTTAATGTAAGAGGGTCAGAGAAAATTTTTACTTGAATAAGGCGGGTCAGTAACCTGGAAAGGTTGAAGAACACTGCTTTAGATAGATGGACAAGGAAAGTCTTCATGACCTGATTTCCATGAACTTTAGCTGAGTTTCAAGTGCTGAGGAGGTATTTTAGTTTATGGTAGAAAATAAGTCAATCTGAAGATACTTCCTTAGTTGCTATCAACAAGCTATTCAGCATTTCTTTATGTCATGTTTTCCATGTGAGATAGATGACCAAAATTTATTTAATTTGAATTCTTCAAGTACTCATAGTGAATTACTGTTATTAGCTAATGAAGCAACATAGTCTGAAGCCTTAATAAAATCAAGAAAGTTCACTTGATGTCTTGAGTGAGAAGGATCTTTCTAAATTCATTTAGCCCAAATGGAGAACAAAGTGCTTGATCTGTCTCTGACTCAGGTACATCCTTGTTCAGTTTGTACAGTCCCTTGCATAAAAGCTCTGGTATTTGATGGAGGTTTTTAGGCATTCTTGCAATGAAATAAAATAATACAGTGCAAAAGAAGACAACACCATCACAGTGAATACCTACAATTCTAATATATCCAAATAGAGTCATTAGTCATTAATCTAACAAGTGCCTAAATTGCAATTATAGCTCAATTTTAACAATAATTTTACTTATATCTAATTACATAAACAGTTGTATCTTGAGCTTTTTTTTTAAAATTTAGAACCTCTTAGATTGCTACCTGCACACTAACATTAAAATGTTCAAATCTCTAATCACCTTGTTTCCCAATATCAGGAAACACAAAAAGTGTGAGAGGGGTTGTGTTTATTGACTCCAAAATGTAAATGTGGAATCATACAACAGTCACATTCAAAAGCTCACCTGTTAGATCCTCATGATCGTGTTGTGAGATGCAAACCAAAGTTGTGTCCACAAAGTTAGCTTATGGAAAGCATGAAAATAAAATATTATATCTCATTATACCATGTAGCTTTCTTGACATCAGATAGTACAATATAGAAATACATTAGTAGTCATTTAAAAAAAAAGAGAGAATCACTGATTAAGACAAAAAGTGGTAGTTGCTTTTGATCCTGTTACCAGAATTGAGTCGAGATGAGATTTATCTGTTTATTTTGACAATGTGGAGGTTGATCGCACACCCCACAAAAGCACCTAGTAAAAAATAAAGAAAAGCTGCATACTCTGTTGGTGGTTTTCATGCTTCTTCATACCCTTGAGATTGCTAGGTTGGGTAGTAAACCTCATGAGAATTTTGCAATCCATTGGCACGTTTGTTTTCATGCCTGAGGAAGTGCATGCAGACATTAAAAAAAAAAATAAGGAAGATTTATGTATTATTATAAAATTAATGACATATTCTTATAAAAGTTTGTGTTTGTTTGGTTGATTTTTTTCTTGAAGCTGAAGGGAAGATTTCATTTTAGGATGTGATTTAAGTTTTATGCAGATCTTTGGATCAATCTTTATATGCTGTGCCTATAGCTAAGCCTTCTCAAGCTGTGATCCCATCAGATCTCCTGGGGCACTTCCAGCTGTGATCCTGTCAGATCTCATAAGCTAAATAGGCTGGGCCAACTCAAGCTGCAATGCTGTCAGATTTAATCAGCTAAGCAGGTCTGGGATGAGTCTATGTTTGAACAGGAGACTCGCAATGAACAATTTGGTTTCGAAGGATGTAGTGGTTGTGATAATGCCATGTATGTCCATGGTGTTCCCTTTTCCTTTGTGAAGGCATGGATCTCAGGCAGAAACTCTGCTCTCCCAATATGTCACACTGATGAAAGAGAGAGATTTTGAAAATGAAGGCATGAAGTGAGGTATTTCCCTAGATTTCAGTGTAAATAAAGTGACTGGAAAAATGTCAGGAAGAAACCGGGGAGGAGCATGTCAGACAGGAATGGGTGAGTGTGGTCCTAATCTTGTTTGGACGATGATGTGTTTGTTTTTTTCACTTTGTTAACTGGATCATCTCCTGTGGCTCTGCCAACAAGACTCAATGCAGGTGCATAAAGAAGAAAAACTGCTTTCATCTTTGGTTCTCAGGTAATTTCCATTCAACTGTGTTAGAAGAAGACTTCTTAAGGATCAGCACCACTTTCTCCTTAACAAAATAAGGTGTATATCCTGCTGGTGATACTATTCCGTGGCCTTCAGAAGCTTCTTTGAGATTCATGTTTGTATTGAACAAGTGTGGTGAAGAAAACAGAATAGGTGAGGTTTATGAGGTTTCATATGTGAAGTACTTTTCTTAATTTACTTTGTAATTCATTGTCCCTCATTTCACTCTGAAACTAAAGCAAAAAGGCAAAGAAGCTGGTGAAAAAAAAAAATAGAGGAATCATCTCTGGAAGAAAAGGAAACAATATTTTAAAGTTGAAGCCATTTTGCAGGGTTTATATTGGTATTTTTTGTGTGTCGATACTTGTGCCCTTTTTAATAGATATTTGTAACAAAATAATTTCTTTTTAAATTATTTTTTATCACCAGGAGTCACATTTTCTTATTATATGGTGAACTTCATTAAATAGATAAGGAAAAAGCAAGGTCTTAAAAATGAACTCGATAAAAAGATGTGTACAATTTCAAAGAAAACATTAATTAAAATAAAATGGAAAGATTACAACAATAATGACATCACTTTTTTTTGCTACACATTTCTTTTATGAAAGAAAATAAAATGTATTTCTAATGAGGAAAAATGCTGTTGTTGAGCATATTCTGAACGGTTTTAGGATCACGATCCTGTGCTGAAATAACCTGTCTCCATGACAAGAAGTTCCCTAAAAGACAGACTGGCCCCAAACTACCGAATGAGTCTTGACAGATCCTTCTGCCTTAATGTAGTAAAAGTCAAGGATCTCTGAAGAAGTATTAAGTGTACATTCAGTTCACTCCCTTCTTCTACCTACGATCGTGATGAATTACAGGCCAGAATATTGACATTTCAGCACTTTTGAGGAAGTCTTACCCTGATTTAAACCTCACGACTGTTGTATGTGTGATGATCAGTTGATAGTATATCCTGGTGTAATTTAAGAGATAATACATAACAGCCACCCGTCAGGAGGACCAGGGTGAGACTCACCTCAGCACACCACACTGACAAGGTCTAGCAATGTCAAAATCTGCAGTCAGCTGGGGCTTCCCTTGTAGTTGGAGGAGAGGAAGAGGAAATCAGAGAATCACTTTTCCGGGCTGCTTTAGATTAAGGCACACTAAAGTTCTGCTTTTTCTGTTGACTTTAAAAGGAGATTAGGAGTTTGGTAAAGATGTACATGCAGACATCTCTATTAGATAAATACACCCCAGGTCTTCCTCTGATGATGTGCACCACATTATTGGGCTACCTTCTCCTTCTCATTTAACTAAACCCAAGAGACTTCCTATCTCCTGAGCATAAGCTGTTGGCTTGATCCCTTCCCACTGATTGTCCAACAGAGAGAGAGAACCCCTTATCCATAGTAAAAAATGTGAGATGTGGTTTTAAAGGTTTAGGTCCTGATCACTTTGCCTCTCCTCCTGAGACCTTTCATGTTGACAAGATGACCAGCTCTACAATTCAACAGATGTCTGAGTGAGCATCCAGAAGGATATTGACTGCATCCCAGCGGATCCTCAGCCTGTCTGTAGATTCAGGTAGCTTCTACCACTCCAGGTAGTCTTGCTTCAGCTTCTCACCGTCATCTAGGCAGTCACACAGAGTAGAAATTGATGGGTTTTTTTATCAGTGTTTGGATTTTGCTTTACTTTTACATGACTGCTAGAGTGCTGTGTGGTCACCCAGGAACGTGGAAGCTCAGCACGGTAGTCTGTGCTCCACAACACCTTGCACAAGGAGCTGATGCCTGGGAGAAGCCAGGTTCTCTGCCCAGGGGCTCAGAGCTGATAAAAATGTTTGAATGCTGTCCATGTGCAGAAAGTTTTCTGTGTTCTGCTTAGCTCTGCTTATAGATTTTTTTCCCCTCCCCTATTTTTTCCTTCCCCCCCCCCCAACCCCCCTTTTTTCTTTTTTTTCTCTCTCTTTTTTTTTTTTTTTTTTTTTTCTTACTGGATGCTTAGAAATTCCCATTTGAAATGTTAAACTGAAGATGAAGGTTCTGATGTTTGTGTCAAGATTAGCATGGTGGGTGGGAGGGAGCGGGCGATGTTTTCCTGAGGAGCAAAGCCCTCAGCACAAGAGAGTGTGTCAATAGAGATGAGGGGAATCTAAAGCATAAAGGTTAGCTTTTTAAACGGCTGAACTTAGAAAGACTGCTCTTTGTGAAACTGGTCACAAAGGGAGCAAAGTGTCTGCACCAGAAAGACTGAGTGACCTTTTCAAAGTACTAGGTATTGTTTATTTTTGTTGAATTATGTGTGTATGTGTATGTATGTGTGTTGCGTGATGAGCAACTGACAGATGCAGCACAGTTTTTCCCAAACTTGCCGAGTCTCTACTAATTAAAACTGGGATGGAGCTGCATTTTGTAATTCACAGGTAAATTCTTAATTTTGAAATATTTCCTGAGCCAAAATGGATGCAAGTAGGCCATGTTTCCCCCCTAAATCTGTTACCAAACAGATTCTGGAGGAAGTGTTCTTGGTTTAATTGAACATTTCATTCCCATTTTAATTTACTTTTTATATCATATTGATGTTGTGCTCTGGGGTATGGTGTAATATACAACGTGGAAACAAAAGCCACATCTATACTAGCAAATTATACATGCTCAGAACTGGTTTTGGATGCAGAAGCCAGTTGGCATGAATCGATCCACCTCCTTACTGGGAAATTCTTTTAACCTCCAAAACTTGGTGGTTATATCCAAACTGCCTATTGAGAGTCATCCTTGGCCTGTGTTGCCTCCTGAACAGTTCCCAGAAATTGTCTGGGGGAAATGTTGGTTACATGGCACAAAAAATGTACTAGGGACAGCTCTAACAATTTAACTTTATAGGCAATTGTATTCCAGAGCCCAGGAATATTTTCTGGCACTGGTTAGCTTAGAAGTATGAACACGTTAATTAAATCCTTTGGACAGCACTGCACTTAATTTGGTCAAATACCAAAAGAAGAAGCAGGTCTTATTGTGTTTCACTCCAAGGAATGTCTCCCTGGCTTTATCCTCTGATTAGACTAAAGATTGTTTTCCTTCTGCTGGTTGACACCTCCGGGTGATTGGAAAATTATCCCACACGTGTCTCCTACATGCTTCTCTGTAAACAAAACTTACAGTCTGAATAATAAAAAAAATAAATATAGCCAAGAAATACAAGTCAAAGGCAGCATACACTAGTGAGCGCCCCAAATGCCTCTTTACAACTGAGAGGCATCAAGACTCTCTCAGCTTGATTTTATGCACAGGTAAAGCCACTTTACCTTTGTTTTTAGAAAAAAAGGTTAGGTTCAGTAAATAGTTCCTTATGTTAGAGTTTATTTTTAGTTTGGGTCTTGTTGTAGGAGCAGAGTAAATGACCTATTACTGTAGCCCAGCCCAGAGGTGGATGGAAAAATAGATAAAAGGGGAGAAAAAAATTATGATTTATGGATTTTCTTCTGTTGAATAATTTTCCTTTAAGGGGTGAGCTATCAATTTTTTCAAGTAGTTACAGCTATCTTCGGTTAAGTTTTTCATATCTTCCTTTTGCTGCTCTAGAAGCCTTCTTCCTTCAGCTAGAGAAACATGCTGTTTCAACTAAAGATACTTCAAAGAAACACTAAAAAATACTGCTTGCATTTTATATTGTTTTATTATAGGTGATGCAGGACCACTGGTCTTATAGAAGCTCTACAAACCAATGAGATGCTTAGAGCAACGCTATTAAAACCAAAGAAGCTTTCAGTGAACTAAGTGTCAGGGTAATTTCACTCATGATTCCTACACACCGTCCAAAAACCACACCCAGCAAGGTGCTTTAGATGTAGACATTCATGGATCAGTACCTGTGAATTAGTGTGAGCTTGTTCAAAGGTCTCATCAGCTATTTAAGAATTTAAATAACAGACAGATTTCTAAAACCACTTAGCATGCAGAATACCTTTAAATAAGGAACCCTTTCCCCACCCCTGTATTTAGGAGCTGAGTTGCTTTGAAATCTGGCCACAAATTTACTGGAAAACAGTTAACATCATATTGAGAATGATATTTGTATCTACACTTTCAAAATAAGTGATTAATTTCTGTTGATTACCCTGAAAAACAAAAACCATAGATGTCAAGCATTCCTACGTCTTGGGAATCTGGGCAGCTGTCTTTTATGGTGAGACAACAATTTTTTTTAGTGCTGTTTTTGGTGGAATGCCAAATTTGAAAGAAAGTTTGTACCCTTCTTGCCCCCTCCCCTCAAGGACACAAAAAAATCACAGTGAGTCCATTTCAACTCATAACTGAAATCTTCCTCTCGCTAAATAGAAGCAGCCCTTAAAATAAAATAAAATGCCACATAAAATGCAATTTCTACTACAATATAAAATGTGCTTTCACTTGGGCTCTCTGTAGCATTATCTCTAACTGCAGTGTAACTAAAACCTAATAACCTCATTTTTAATTAGCTGAGTTTGTGGCATTTTGCACCCATCTCACAGTTGTTCTTTCTACAGTGTATATCATTAGTAACCCCAGATGTCTTCAAGGAGGTCTTAAATATATTTTTCCTTCTTTCGCCTTTTCTTTCTCCTGAAAATATTTCTCAAAACTCTGGTATTCATTTAAAAACAGAAAAAAAAATTCTAAAAGTGATCTTATAACACAGTATGAGTCATTCTGATTTTATTTAGCTATTTGTTTTAGTCTGCCATTGTCTGAATTCATACTTCTTTTTTATTGAATAGAATAGTAATTAATTTTTTAATATATTATGATGTTTCAGTCTGACTGCCCTAAAAATCATTATGGTGTGAGATTAAAAAAAAGGAGACCACGAATATTACCTGTTGACTCACTTGATGTCAAAATAGTACTGAGTAATTACAAAGCGAACGCAATATGTCTTGGCTCTCTGTTCTTTTAGAGCTGCAACGCAGACTAAGGGCTGATATAAAAGTACATCCTAGCAGTAAGTGTTCACTGCACCTCAGTGGTGTAACCAGGAAAATCTCTCAGATTACAACCTTTCATCACAGATGTCAGAGAAGAAGAGACACACTATACACATTTAAAGAAACTTTCAAGCCTTTGGAAAGCTGACGTGAAACCTACCCAAGAAACAAATGGAATGGGTCACATCACTAACCGGTACCGTGTCTTACCAGCAAGTGTTGCATCCTGCAACCGTCCTGCCTCCAGCTGTGATCCCATCATCTCTCAGGGCCTTCATGGACCTGGGCGGGGCTGCAGGGGACAGTCCAGGTGAACAGTCAAGCCATGGGTGGCACTGCCCTATGGGACTGAGATGAAGCCGGTCATACAGCGAAAGATGTCCCCACAGCAGGGGAGTTTGGAACTAGACAATCTTTAAAGGTCCCTTCCAACTCAAAGTATTTCATGACTCTAAAATTTAAAAAAAGGTAACAAGTTGTATGTGCTGACTTGCACCACAGGGATTGCATATATACTTTTATCACTTTTAGACCATTTGAAATATTTACAATTGAAAATATGTCTTCTTTTTGACCAAAGATTAACATGTTTTCAAATCCATGTCTTTGTCTGTAGAGGAAAGTAAGGAGGACCATTCACACCACTGCTTCTTTGGAAGGACTTTGTTAGTGATCACTTAAATTTCTTGGTTTCTCCAGAATGCTGTTGTCTAGATATCCTGTACTCTGCTCTGAAGTTACATCATTAGGAAACATACATCTTGGTCATTTAAAAGTTTGGTAAAAGGTCATGATCCAGAAAACACAGAGCCAAGAATTGTCCTAGTCCTCTTTGAGACATCTCTCTACCTCTTATTGTAGAAGGTTCTGGACTTGTCACTGTCTTAGCACATGGAAATTTTTCCTCTTACAAGCTTATGTGATAAATTGGTAAAAGAAAGCAGAAACTCAAGAAGTCAGAGGGACTTGTCCATGTGACTAGCTTTAAACTGTTTCCTCTGATACCGCAGTTAGAATGTTATTTCCTAGAAGACACTTAAACAATTTAATCCAGAGAGTGACTCACAATATAAACTTTAGGTTTCTCTCCTGAACAGCTCTCTCAGGGATTTCATCTCATGCCATACGTGCAATTTAATATGAATGTCTAACTTTTGGCAGTATCTGTACCCTCTGCATAACTCACCTAAGCAAATCTGGTAAAAGAGACAGGTTCTTGAATTCAAACCTTAAATGCAGGGAACATGTAATTTTCCTCCAATATGTTTTTTCTTTGGAAGAGCCTATGTTTCCAATAATTTCTATGGTCTGTACAATGGCACCTAGATCCATTTAGTCAACAAACTTTTACAGAAATGCAAGATCACTGTCACAGAGATAATGCAATACTGAAGAACAATCAGAAAGTGTCTGGGGGATATTTTACCTTGTGCAAAGCTTGAGTAAATACATTGCTTTGTATTCTGTTTCCTTTTCATTTCTTAGCTCTCACTATTTCCTTTTTCTACCTCTATGTTCTTCTATTTTTTTTATTAGATGGACTTGAAATCCTGTTTTTAAAGAGTCCTTGAATAGATTTCTATAATTAGCAATTATAAATAGAAATATAGTCCTGGGTTGTAAAGTTTACTTTTATTGACTGTAAGAGAAGGTTTAAGTTCAACTTCCCCTTATCTGATTATATTTACCAGAACTGTGGAAATTCACTGTGCTGTAAAAATGGACCTTGCTGTTAGCTGGCATACCCCAGAATATTTAAATAAAAATAGCAATGAAAACCCAACCAAATATTATTTATGTCAGTTAGATGCCAATGAAAACTAAGGCTTTCAGGGGTAGACAAGATCGATTTTTAAATTTTTTTTCTCTCTCTTTTTCTTTTATATGACAGAATGACACACTCTTCACTCAGCCACTCAAGCTGAAGAATGACTGAAGAACCCTGTGAAGGTCAAACACATTTTCCCCAACTGATGCTCTTTTAAAACTGACTTAACCCTCCTTGTGCATTTCTGCACAGCATGGAAGTTAGCTTTGCAGCTCCAAATGAGGGGAAAGTGCAGCGAGACCTTCCTTTTGTAAAGCTCTTTTGTATTAAGCAGAACAAATTCCCTATAAGCAGAATTGTAATTTGCACATTGGAATGCTTTCTGCCTGTAATGATCTTCCCGACAGAAAGCACTGTCATTTCACAAATGTGCCCACAGTACTCCCCAAAGCTTAGCAAAAATATACACATACAAACTGAGAAGGAAACGAATACAGGACCTGATCCTGCAATGGACATCTAGGACACAAAGGGGACAGCGTTATCAAATTGTAGAGAGAAGGCTTTGCTCACAGTATGCAACAGTAGACATGGTCATTTGAGATAGAAGGAAAAGGCGACTTGGATCCATTAGGAGTCAACAGAGAAATGTGTCACTTATGTGAGTACCTAAACATGTTTCAATAAGCGAACAATAGAAGCTTGTTTTTTCAGAAAAAAAAAAAAAAGGAAAAAAATAAGAAAAAAAAGAGAAGATAGAATCATAGAATCATAGAATGGT
>NW_010135072.1:0-13856 GCF_000699245.1 Pterocles gutturalis
AAAAGTACGTGTGTTTTTGTGTTTGTCTGTATAAAAAAATATGTCGGTGTTACAAAATTTTGAAGCAGATGTGAATATTCAGTATTCTTTCTAATACATTATAAATGTGAACGTAACTGTTGAAAATGCAGAAGAAACAAAATTTCAACATTTTCCATAAGTGCACAGCAAGGAATAAAATTCATTATTGATCATTAGACATAATTAGTCAGTACACAAGAAAGCAATACATACCTCCGTCATCTCTTTATGGAGGATGAGCATATGCCTATTTCTTTTATAATCCGTCTCCCATCGTTGAGTGGTATGCTGGATTAGGGAAAAACTTTAGCCTGTCTCAGTATGGCAATTCTGTGAATGTTACTGGGAGAAAACAATATTTCAGTACCTTAGCGCTTTATTATCTTTGTAAATCTTTGTAAACATGTGATTGTTATTTGCTGATTTGCTGCTTTTGGATTTCGTTCTGCAAATAATTTATTGCAGAACTCTGACAGGTTGCAGTGATCACAGCACAGACAGTTTATAGGAACATACCTTTATTTTGCCCTGGTTTGCCACTTCTGACAGGTGACTTTGCAGATCTTTGAACTAAGAAATGGGTTTTTAAAACTTTTGAGGTGAACTGCAAAGAGCAGCAAGACCACATCCAATTAAAAATTAATTCCCTAAAAATGTTAACTTACAGGTCACTCATCTCTTTAAGAAGCCGTAAATAATGTATTCATTACTAATTAGCTGCCTCTACTTTATCATCATATCTCCTATTTAATGAACAACATGAGAGCAGTATGGTAATTTAAAATTATATTACTTGTCAGAAAAGAGTCAACTAAAGGAATTCTCCTCATAAGGCTCTAATAGAACTCAGGGCAGGATTATACCAGAAACAAATTGAACTTCCTGTCTGTGGGTATTTTTGAGATTTCAAACTTCCTCTGTCCCAAACTGAAACAAAAAGAGTGAATCTGTTTTTTTTGTAAGAAAGGCAAAAGCACGTCAGTTTGAATCAGTCACCGTGATTATCCTTATTGCTTATATTTCAACTATCTCCTGCATGTGCTGTCAGCAGATTGGATTAGGAAGAACCTTTAGTACAGCAATTCTTAGGTTGTTGGAAGAGAAAATTTGATTTTTTCTAAAGAGTTTTGAAGGCTGAATGATAATCCCCATGGTCCCAAGATGTGCCTCCATGGCCTGGGGGCATGAACAGTGGAGAATGGCTTCGAAGGTGGCTAAGCACCTATGTGAGGCAGAAGCCCCCCTTTTTTTCCATGTGAAAAGACAGCTCCAGGGGTGTATTAGGAACTTAAACCTAGCTAAATTAAGGGCAGGATTCATCTCACATAATCTTAGCTAATTGGATTTGGTCAGATGTATTGACAATAAGAGGGATGTGGACAGCTAGCTCATATAGAGACCTCTGCACTGCAGGTTTCTAAAATAAGGCAAGATGACTCCTACCACAAAAGCCTTGAGCTATTCAGCATAAATATGGTTTTCATACCTCCCACTCCTTCAGGAGTACAGATAGAAGTTTAAATCCCATCCACAGTCTATAGGAAAAGAGAGACAACTCCAGAAACCAAAGCAGTTTGTTCGGAAATCTGCTTTATGATACCCACTGGAGAGACCCACCGTTCTGAAGGCATTAGGTTTGTGTAAACCAAGTATGTTTTTAACAGGGAAGCAGAGCTGTTAACATGAGAGTCCACCCACATAAGTCAGAATGCAGGAGTGAAATGAGAGAGAACAGAAAGGTATAAAAAGATCATGGAGTGCCAACGTGACTTGTTCATCTTTAATGAAAGGCAAGTCTAGAGAATTTACCGTGTGAGGGACAAGCTTAGAACTGCAGAGGCACTGACTAATTGTCTTTAGAAGGTCATTATTTTCATAATTGTACATTCAGACTCTTTCTCTTGCTCAAAGAAAACATTTCACATCTGAAGCACATGGTGGTGATGGGTGTCTACACCATGAGCACTCAGAGTTGGACTTGCAAGAAATTAGATAGAAATATCCTGAGATTTAGGTCCTATTTAACTTCAGGTCTTTAGGTACTTGACTCATTTTCAGTTCAGGGTTAATTAATTGACTGTGAAGCTCTTAACACAGCTTTACCTTAAATATATGTTGGTTCTAACACACCTCCAGAGTTTTTTTGCCTGGATAGACAGCTGTGCTCTCTCTGAGCTCATCTACAGCTTTCACTAATGTCAATGAAAGCTGTAAGCCTGCAGCCAGGAAAGAAAACGCCATGATGGGGTATTTTAAAAGGTTCATCTTTGAGTAGGTTTAAAAAATTTCTTCTTTTTTCTCTGTGCTGGAAAGACAGTAATTTCATTAATATAGAAGTAACAGTATTCCCAGGACTAATAAAACAACACATAATTCTGAATGTTCTGAATTAATTTTCAAGACAGTCAGATACCTATTTCCAGCAGTGCTCAGGTTTGTGTATTTCTGACTTGAAATACTCTCTGAATATTAGTATGAAATTAAAGCAGGACCTTGACTTTTTTAAAATAACTCTGATACCACACAACTCTTCCAGGCTGTTAACTCTCCTGGACTGCAGCTTCTCAGGTAATTCAGTTCTGATTTGTGGCCCATGTTGTATTTGTCCCAGTTCCTTAGAAGCAGTTCTGTCATTAGGTACTGCATGCCTAATAATTTCATATAAGTTTAAAAAACAAAACAAAACAAAAAACACAAACCAAAACCACGAACCTTTAAATTGAACTTTTTAAATCAACTTTTAAATTTCAAATTTTGAGATTGAAGTCTTGCAGGAAAGGTTAAAAGTTCCTGCTCTTATCACTTCAGGTTTCTGGATACCTGGCACTAGTTATATGTTAAAATAGTTGTTGGTACAAAGGATCTGATTCTGCAGTTGGATATGGGGATACTTAGTGCATTGAATAAATGTGAGCAAAGTCTTTCTTTTCTTAGAATAAAAAGCCTGGAGACCTATAAAAAATACCATTCCACAAAATTTATGTGGTTTTTAATTCCATCATGCTAAAAAAAAAAAAAAAAGAGGTATTATGTCTTCTTTCAGCTGGTGTTGGTTGTGAATGAAGTGTCCAGGTACATAAATCCTTAACGATAGTAATGTGAGAGTGACCATGATGGCATGAAGGTCTTTTCTCTGTTCCATCTCTCTTTTGTCCTAATTATAAAGGGGCTAAAAATAGAAAACCATAAGCACAGAGCAAGCATATTGGCACTACTTAAAACATTTAAAATTGCTTTAAATTATTATACAAACTCAAATCCAAGCATTTCATCAAAACGTAAAAAAAAAATCAGTGTGTATAGATATGATCAGGTTTTTAAACTCTCTCACAGTGCTCTAAGCTTTTCTCAACTCAGCATAGTTCCAGAGAATTCAACAATTTCTGATATGGTTTGATTTCAGTGGAATACAGTTCTACTGACATTTCTGTAGCCAGTTCTCGAAAGAAAGCCATGTCAATAGCTCCATGCCATGAATGGAGAGAGAACACTGGAGAAGTTCAGTGACTTGTCCCCAGTCCCACTGCAAGGCGGTGGCTGAGCTGACAACAGAGCTGCGTGTCTCTAAGATCAGTCATTCTGTTTTCTTCAGCCTAACCCTTCTTCACTGCCGTGAATACTTCACTGCAACTCTAGTTGTTCATTTGAGTGCATTATCTAACCTTCATCTCTTCCGCCAGTCATTTTTTCATGTGTTTCACAGCGCTGAAGCTGTTTAAGTGGTGTATCACTCATGACATTCCGTTACCTTTCAAACTCAGATTTATGATGCTCTTATCTACATGACATTGATAACTAGCGTTTGATGCAGTATGCTGGTTTTATAACTCTGTGCACAATTTTGTGTGTATCTCCACAGCATGAAAGCAGTACTGAAGAGCTGATCTATATTTTCACTAGTTCACTGAAAAATTCCTCACCAATAAGAGCTTAGCCTTACCATAGTGTGAACCTAATGAACTTCTCAAAAAAATCTGATTTCTAAATTTGTATCATAATGCCACTGTGTGAGTTGTTTTCTCCTCTAGCACTTCTATGTGAAAGGCTACTCTGCCTCTCCAAAAATTCCTTAAAGTTTGAAGTAAATCGCTGAATTACAATAAATCTTCAGAATCATACTGAAAAAAGAAAAAAGGAAAAAGCTAAAATAACAACCATAATCATAATTGTAATATTTTTTGTAACTAAACTCACATGTGTTATGACTATACATAATACCAAGTTGCTGACCTTTCACAATTCAGTGTGGAGGACTGGGAATGGGATGTCACAAAAAAGATTTTTTGTAAGAGCATGGAATTATTTGGTCTATTTCCATACCAGCAACTGCACACAGTGTTGAGTTTGTCCTCATCAATGATCTCAGGCACTGTCAAAACCTGATTATCTCATAGAGTATAGGATTTATGATCATTTTTGTTTTTTCCACAGAGAATTTTCAGAAAAAAAAAAATCTGAGTCTATAATTGGAATATCTCAAAGGAGAAAAATAAAGTGTCAAGAAATAAACATAAGGAAAGTGAGAAAAGAAGAGGAGAAGGGAATATGAAGAGAACACACAGTATATATGTGCTAATGTATAAGTGTATATGACTGTGTAGATCTATTTCTCTATATTCTCAGTGGTAAATGTGTGTAGCTTTATACTGCTACACAGGCACACAAAAGTTTACATCAAAGTTGAGAGAACAAAACCAATGATGCTAGGTACTTAGTTGTTCTAAAGATGAACTGTTTTTCTGCAGAACACCAATCTTCTGTCTTTATCTGGGCTGTTTCTGTTTTCTAATTCCTGTTTCTGGCTTCTTATAATAACAATTTTGATACAAACATATTCCACAGGCAATTTATATCAATAGCAGACATCTTCAATAGTTCTCAAACTGCAAATGATTTTGATGGGGAAACATCTGTACATACTACTGTTCTGATTGTAAAAGTCTCTGACAACATTTTTCTCCCTGAGCCATTTACTTGTTTTTAATATTGGAATAAAAATATGTTGGTCACATTGAAAAAATGCTTAATCAACATGTAGTTAAAAAAAAAAGAAAAAAGGTAACTGGTGCAACATTGTCTGCCCAACCAGAAGTGAAAGTGCTCAGATAGTTATCAAAATCACACCAAAATAGTCTTGACTCACCTTTCTATGGCGACTTCTGGCACTGAATGAATGAAGATTTTGAACCACCTTCACGTTTCACAACAGAAGTGTCTGGATTTAGTTTGTGGAAGAGAGGTAATTTATTTATGGTGGGAGCAGTTGTTCCAAAAGTACAGGACCACTTTTGGTTATGGTGACTACTTAGTAAGTACTAATTAAAAAGTGAATATGTTTAGATTTATAATGTGCTCTGAATTATCTGAGACCATCTAGCCCAAAAAGAAACCCAACTTTCTCCTTACTGTTAGATGTTCATCACTTCCTCAACATTAAAGTTTCAGATGCGACAGTAATCATCACTCCTAAGTCTTATAGCTGTTCTGAGTTGCTTCCAAAAATACTCTTTATATCACCATTCTTAATTTAAAAGGAATTTAGTACCTTTTCTTTCCTCTACTTTTGCAGTCTCTGCTAAAATGTTAAACTGACACAGTAGACCTCTGTTACTCAACACTCACAAAGAACAAATCCAAAATACCCACACTTGAAGCTTCCAGCAGAACAAAATGAAGAATCCGCAAATCCCCATCGGTAAACCCTTTGAGCACATTTTGAGACAGAAGTATTCCTAAAGGCCTTACCAGGATACGATAATTAATAAAATTAATTGGATAATTAATGTCCAATTGGATATTAGGAAAACGTTCCTCACTGAGAGGGTAGTCAAGCACTGGAACAGCCTCCCCAGGGACCTAGTCATGGTCCCAAGCTTGTTGGTGTTCAAGTAGCATTTGGACAATGCTCTTAGATATGTGGTTTAAATTTAAGTTGCCCTGTGTGGAGGATGGAGTTGGACTCTATGATCCCTGTGGGTCCTTTCCAACTCTGGATATGCTATGATTCTATGATTACTGAAGTGTGCTTTCTAAGTGTTCAATTCAGACATTTGTTTCCAAAGTTTGAAACAAGTGTAAGTCAGTGCAGGTTATGTGGTTTTTGTAGACTGATCTTTCTGCTTAGAGAACTTCTTTATTCCTGCTCCAATCTTCACAGTCCCCACCGTCATGTTTTAGAAAAGTTTATTGAGATCTGTAGAGGAAGATGGTCATGGATACTATACATACACATATCCAGTCATAGATATGTCTTACTGAAGGGAATATGAACTATTTAATTGAATATCTGGACTAAAATTTAGCACCTACAGAGTATCCTGTTCAGAACCATAGTACAACTTAGGTTGGAAGGGACCTCTGGATATCAGTGAGTTTAATCTCTGCTCAAACCCTAACTTCAAAGTTAGATAAGGTCGCTCAGGGCCCTGCCCAATCAAGTTCTGAAAATTTATGCAGACGGTGATTTGACCACTTTTCCAGGTAACCCAGTCCCAACTGTAACAGCTTTCTTCAGATTGTTTTTTTCCCTTACACCCAGTCGGAATCCCCCTTACTACAGCTTTTTGCTGTGCACCTCTGGGAAGAGTCTGGCTCCCGCTTCTCTCAAAATCACTGTCGATAAAGGAAGATAGCAATTAGAGCCTTTCCTTAGCCTTCTCTTCTCAAAGCCAAGAAAAAAGAGCATACTTGGCTTCCCCTTGTATGTCATGTACTTGAGTTCCCTAAATATTTCAGTGGCTCTCCACTGGACTCAGTCCAGTGATGGAAAGTCTAAGAAATGGCTCCAAACTCCAGGCACATCCTCAAAAGTGACTCACATTAGACTGATGGTAATTTAGGAGCTGTTATTCTGCTTCATGTGGAAGTTAGAAGAGAAAAGCTGTTTCATCTCACTAAGCACTGTTGATATCAATAGATATTCTGATGTTCCTGGAAAGATGTGAACTGCCAGCTGGCTAACATTTATTTAAATATTCTGTGGAAGTAATAAAGCTGACTTTCCTACATGATTCTTCTTCTGAAGCAAAAATTATTCTAATTCTTTCTAATGGATTCATACCAAATCCTGTCTCCTAAATTGCAATGTAAAATATGTTATATAGTTAAGCTTTTGATAAAAGAAATGCTATGAAAATGCTCCACAGATTTAAAATGTAATTTTTACCACTATATTTCTAAGGTCAAGAGTAATTTCTCTGTAAATAAGCATGTCATTTCATCCACGGCTAGCAGCCAGTTTAAATTATAGCTAGACACAAAAGATTATGAATATTGTATCTGTGAAAATTGGTGCCTTATTTACTATTGATTGACTAGCATTTGTATAGGTTGCTACTATTTGACTAAATAAACATTTGCTTAAAAGGAGATCTGCTGTGAAGAACTCTTTCAAAGGAAAAGATAACCAACAGCATTAGATGGAGAGGTTAATTCCAGACTTAATTTAAAAATACCACTGATTTTTTTTTTCCTAAACCACACTGTCAACCTCAAAGACACAGTTATATACAAAAAATGCATACATACATACTTCCATATTTAATTACATATGTGCCACAGTACAATTTATGGAGGTCATTTAACTGTTAATTCTAAATTAACTCATCTCCATTGTGGTATAAACATATGCTTTTAAGATGTGATCCTTTCTTTTAGTTTTTCAGGTTTATACTTAATTTGCATCATCTTTTCTGAGAGTTCTATTTTCCTGAATTAGAGACTATTAACATAACCTTTTCATTGCAAATTATCACATTTGATTTCACATATTGGTTTGATTTTTTGGGCTCCTGATATTTCTTTCACTTCAAATAAACATCATATTCTTAAGATATTGATATTAGGAATGAGAAAGAGGAAAAAAGAAACACTTCACAATAACAGAAATTTGGCTGAAGGAACCGGTAATAACTTGTCTCTCAGCTTTGTTCTGTCTACTGAATTAAATGCAGTAGAACATGATATTATTATGACTATATTATTATGACTATACCTAGTGTTTTAGGGAATAATGATGTGTGCATGAAATTTTTACATTTTAAAGGACAGTTTCATGAAATCAGAAGCAGGACTATCTATGATCTAAGGGTTGCCTTCACCATACTGAAATTTGCTTTCTTTTTTTCTGAGTACAATTAACCAGGGGAGGGGGGAAGAGGGAAGAAAGAAAAAAAAAATAAAAAGAAAAATTTCCAGTGAAGAAGAGTACAATAAATATAAGGCTTTCTAGAAATCCTAGCTCAGATCCAACTATTTCTGTTCAGAAGACACCAAGCTAAACTAAAGGAGATGCAATACAGGTACTCCGTAAAACAAACTGTTCTAAACAAGACTCTCACTGAACTATCTATCCCAAAGTTCACCACAGTCTCACATCTAAGTTCGTGGACATGATTTATCATGGCAGCCAGAGGTCTGTAACGCATGATAATAGAACTCAGCCTGAGGGCCCTTGGCTCTAGAAGCAAAAGTTCGCACCCTACAGGTCTTGTGGGATACTGGAGGAAATATGAGGACTAGAATACTCTAGTTTTTACTGCGATTAAAGCAATACATTTCTCTGTTTTTAAAAATATTAGATGTGAAAAACCCATTCTTTACCCAGTGTACAAAAAAGAAATTTTAACTAAAAATTGTTGGCCAACCTGCCTAGTATTAAGAAAAAAAAGTACAAAGTAACAACCAAACAAAAAAAATTCAACCTCAATACATTATTATGCAGTGTAGAACCTCATTTTGATTCAAGAACAACATATATAAGACTCCTCGAAGTCAGCTGGAGTTTCATTCATCTATTATTTCTGAAATTCACAACCTAGACATATGTCAAAAAAACAATAACAAGCCGAAACAAAACCTTGTGTACTCAGTTCTCTTTTTCATCGTGTCTGTAGAGTTTACAAGCATCTGAAAATGTGAGAATAGAAGAACAGAACAGTCACAACCTCATCCATACATCCCAATATTGCGTGCTGAAGTGAAATGCAACTTCATTTAACAACTGAAAGGGCTGCATTTCTACAAAAATTTTCAGTGCATTTTTGAGCCTCTGTAAACATCCATAAGAAGTAGCAGGAGCAAGCTCCAAAACTATAGAAACAAGTAGAACAAAGATAGTAACTTCTCTTGTCTGGTTTGAACTTTCCACCTCCAACTTTTATTTGATGCCTTTGTTGTTTTTTTAGACAAGCCAGTAAACAATTGTTGTCTATTCCCTTTCTCCATGCCTCTCAAGGTACCTCTGTCATATGTCATGTCATTGTTTTTTGCTTACATCATCCATATATCATACCAAGTTCCAAGTCCTTTCCTCAGCTGAAAAGTTCCAATGTGTCTAAGTTAACTTCAAGTCAGACAAGTATTAAAGTAGTATCAAAGAACGGCATCTTCTGCATATTGCAAGCTTTTCTTTCTAGAAAATATGCTCCAGAAATAGCATTGTGGTAATCTCGATAAAGGTACACTTACAAAAGCTAATCAACTCTCATGTTTACAACCTCACATTAATCTCTGATATCCATAGTCTCTGTTGTGCTTACAAATTTCTCATGAGACAAAGAGGTGTTCTTCTATGAAGAGTGTAAGGTTCCTCATATGAAGGTTCAAGAGAGTAGCAATTCAGACCAAGGTGTGGGAAGTTTTGGTCCATCCCTGCTTGTGTTGGCTGAGTATATTATTCTGTGTAGGAGTCAAGCTGGAATAAGTCATAAGGTATGTGGCCATGGTGACCAGTGCTGTAATTCCACAGTCACTTTAAGCAGCATGAGTCAATGAAAAAAACATTCGTACTTTCCAAAAAACTTACCTGGGTCAAAGTTAACACCTTTTTTTCCCTGATAAAAGTTAGTGCTCACCTGAATTCCTACCTTGGTCAGAGAAGCTCTCTCTATCACATAAAAGAGGGGATATAATTTGAAGAATTATCTGTGAATCTATTTATAGGTTCAACACTGGAATATGACTTCGCCAGGTTCACGCATTTTATTTACTCATTGCCTTCTCAGACAAGGCTACGTACACGCTTCAACCATTTCCATGCAAATGTTTTGCTGGATGGATGTATGCCTCTTCAGGGTCTAAATGGCATTTTATATCACTTTCATGTCTGGCTGCACAGCCCAGTTAAGAAACCCAGACAAACCATGAAACAGAAAGAATTATTGTTGCTAATTGCTATTCTGATAAGTATTGTTATTATTGCCACATTGAATACTAGAAAAAAATCCATAAGAACAAGTTTTCTGAAATAGTTATTTCAAAACAATAGTTAAAAAATTCAAAGCCCACCACAAGACAAATGCCAAGAAATAAAATACATTAATTATTCAGATTGTTAGTTTGCTCTGCTAATGTTGAAAATTTATGACTACTGATTTGATACAAAAATGAATTTGAAATTCAAGGTTGCATCTAAAAACTCGGATGCACATGTACAAAAAAGACAGAGGATTAAATCCTAGCACCACAGAAGTCAATGGAAGTTCTGAAGTCAATGACAAATTCTTCTGAATTTAATGAGTTAAGTATTTTACATGCAGAAAAGCCAGGAGGCCATGGATTTCCATTTATATGCAGAGCTCATGCCTCTCCACAGTGCACTGGGAAGGAGAGGAAACATGAAGTGTCCCATTTTGTACTGATCTGGACAATACAAGAGCTGATAGACCACAAAATGCTATCATGAGAGAATGGTGTAAAATTTGAGTGGATACTATTTTTAATTCCGTATGCTAAAAAAGAAGCTAATTTTGCACCATGGGCTAAGTAAAAGTAGTATCATACAAATCACCTGGAGTTTTTCCACTGTGTATGTTTGGACTAGACAATAACGTACCCCTTCCTGTGTACTGAAGTCACTGAAATAGTATACAAGTCCAAGTCCTAAATAGCCAGAGTTAGTATAACCCATGTTGAAAACAAAGCTGTAGCCACAAAGACCTCATGTGGATTTGAAAGTCCATATTCAATACTTTTAGTCAATATTATTTTCTGCAGGAAAAAAAATAAGGACCGTGAAAAATAAAAATTGGTGTATAAACTAAAATGGTTTTTTGGGGGTCATAGTTAATTATAGTTTGTTTTGTTCTAACTACTTCTTCATGAATATACATAAGCCTAAATATCCCATTATGGTTTCATTATACAGCCATTATAGAAGAAAATTGCTAATGAAAGTAGCTATGAAAAATGTAAATCATTTACAAAACCACACATAATACACTACAGATATTTTCAAACATCATAGTAAAAAGATGACTCTCTGAGGATTTCAGCATTGCATTTAATAGCTTTTATACATTATCAAACCTTTAATTATGTCGAATTATGAGGAAGCTGGAAATGGAAACCCATTTGTGTGCCATTTTAAATTATACATTGGGCTTATTATAGGATATAAGGCGGGCTCATTCCTTCACCTGAGCTGTTGCTTTACCATCTGGATTTTTTAGTCATAAACCTCAAAAAAAATTTAATTAAGGCATGACATTAACCTTCAACACAAGGTTTTCAGACTCTAGTCTTCTAACTTTGCAATATTGGTAAGCTACACTACTGTCTTTAGCTTTCTCCTGTCAGTAGCATTTTGTGTAATGACTGTTTGTCACCTGCAATAGTAATGAGTTATCAAAATTGTCAGGCAAAGACTTTTACTTGTGTAAACATGATGTTTATATCATAATTATTTGAGTTGAGGTTTTGTCTTTCTTACAGCCTCCATGACCACTTATTTGTCAGACTGAGAAACCAAGAGTACATTTGACTTTCAGTATAGGTACGATTTAAGAGTCCTTGGAGAAAACTCAAGACCCAACCCTGCCAAGAGGACAGTCTTAGTTCTCTGTGATCCTAAGGTTCCTCCTAGACACTGAATGGGGGAAAGGCATAAAAAGTCTTCTCTAGCTCAGAAAAGCCAACAGCTCAGTTTTATCATACTTGTTGAAATAAAGCACTTGGGATTAGTCACAAGGTTTGGACAGAGGTGGGATTCAAACCCAAGTTTCCTGTTTGCCAGAAGGGAATTGCAGATATCCACTAGGAAGAGAAGCACCTCCTCCAGCCATGTTTCTGAATCACAGTAGCTACTCTCCCTGCGCATGAGATCAAATTGGGGAGTGTTTCATAAGTGTGTTCATAAAGTCTAACAGGTCCCCCAGAGGTCATAAGTGGAGACTGGTTTTTGATTGTGATTAGGATCGGTATGACCAGACCAGATAGACCTTTTCTGAAGATTTGTTAAGAAGGTTTTAAGCACCTCATTGGCTCCATAGGCTAAAATTTAGTGTTTGAGGGACCAGGAAACATCTAAAAGGGAATTTAAGAATCACAGTTCCCAAGTCTTGGGAAGATTCTTCTGATCAGCTCCAGATGCCTATGTCTGAGTTGGTCATACTAGATTCCCTTTATGGTCAGTGGGTGAAAACAGATATTCTTCTCTATATGGTCCTTTGTGTCAGCTAATTGGATAACTAATCTTCTTTACCCGTGTATGTTCAGCAGAAGAGAACTTTGGTCTGAATTATGCCTCTGTGTTGTGATCTAAAGTGTATAATAGTTAATTTTGAGCACTTCTGTTAACGGAGCTGACAATAGAAGCACACCATGAGAAAGAAGGGCTATTTTCAGTGACTTACAGGGTAAGCTTCTGCTTCACAAAAGTGAGAGCAAAGGAAGAGCTATGTAAAAAAGGATGTTTATTATTGGTGTGTTAGTGCAATAAGTCTTAAATATTTTCAGTAGGTACTGACTGCTGTTCAGTTAAGTACCATTCTGGAATGTCAGATCGTATCCCTTTTGCTTTGTGTCTCCATGAGTATTTACATGTTCAAACCACAGCAGTTCATGGATATGTGAATTAATAATTCAGGAAAGCACATTTTATATCTGTACACAGAAAGTTTTAGTGCACACATTTCTGGCTTTGTAACAGCAGGCATCAGAAGGTACATAAACCACTGCGATTTTTTTTCACAAATGAGAAAATTCTGTCTGTCCCCAGGCTGTCAGTGAACTGAAAATCCCTTCTTCCTTCTTTAGGGATTTTTCAGGCTACAGAATTTCACAGATATCCATTAGCAAAAGACAGTATAGTTTTCTCTTCATAGACAAGTGGACACATAACAGCCCGTATATTTAAAACCAAGCAAATAAAAAAATAAAAAAAAAAAGAGTTAAAAAATTCTGGGGTTCCCATAAAAGCATTCAGAGGACCCAGACTGAAAGATCTCTGTTTTGTCTGATGACGTCTATTGGTAAGAAATTAAAGTGCATGCTTAAATTATGTGTTATGTCAAAAACAGAAAAAGAGACATGCAAAAGGGAACAATGCTCTGACATGAACATTTGAGGTGAAGGGGTAGGAAAAGAAAATTGGGTAAGAAATATAAATAATTCTCCTATGTTGTTTCATGAGTCTGAGGAATAAAAAGCTGCTTAAAGGAGGAGAAAGTTCCCACCTATATAGAAGTCCAACGTTGGCAAGTGAGTTTTCTAAGCAGGCCAAATATCAACATCAGTTTTCACCTATTTCTGCTGGACTGTCAGAACTATTGGCACTGGCCTTCTCCAATCTTCCATCTGGTCTCAAATGACTGCTTAAATTTTTGAATGCTTCTTGCAGTCCCACTATTCTTTCACTTTTTCTGTACATGCTACATCAACTTTAATTAAAATCTTAATGAGTGCATTTGGCTGTAAAGTTGTGCTACAGTTTTATTTACATGCACAATATTTAAACTCTTCAGGAAGGGTATATGAGTCTTCCCTCCCTCCTACACTTTTTTTTTAGCATACTCCACTGGTTTCTCTCTGTTTTCACAGAATCACAGAATCACAGA
>NW_010135073.1:0-890 GCF_000699245.1 Pterocles gutturalis
GTCGCTCGAGACTAGGTCGTGTACAGTTTCATTATGGAACATTAAATAATTATTTTTGAAATGATTGCTATGCAGGTTTAAACTTTTTTAATGATCAAAAAAAAAAAAACCTATTAAAAACAGAGTTCTTTCTTTAATCAAAATTGTGTTGGTTGTGAATATTTCAAAGCTGCCGTTTCCTTCTTTCATGCATTTGATTGTCATTGCAATTTGCATTCATGTTCCCCTGCAAAGTTAAACGCTTGAATCTCACAGCGAGAAAATGCAGCAGGTTCAGAAACAAACTGAGCACAATCAGGACAGAGCCCAAGTGTTAATGTTTCTCATTTACTGCTGACTTTTTAATTTTTTTCCTCAGTTTTCCCCAAGCCAGTAGGAGCCACTGTGGCAAAACCCCTTTGGATGGATGGAAAACTGGAGAACCCCCAATGAGCCAGATGAGATCACAGACCCTTTGGGGACTCCATCTTTAAAGGCAATCAGCCTTGCCATGAAGGGAGAGGAACATTACTGCCGAGGAGCAAACCAGCGATGTGGAGCACAGGGAGGGCTCCGTGCACAGCGGGGGTGCAGTGCCGGTTGTGTGTTCTGGTAGGAGAGGTGCATCCCGAATGGCCCCGCCTGGGGTGAGCCCCACAGGGGCAGTCAGCGGCCGGCGTGGCAGCCATGTGGGACACGCAGAGCCTGCGGGAGTCCCTGCGGCCCGGGGCAGGGGTGCCACTTGGCCATGAACGCTAGCTTTCTAGCAATAGATTTGTTTTGAGGGCAAAAGGGGTGTTGGTGAAAAAAAAGAAAGCATGTTAGTGCTTGCAACACAGGAATTTGGCCTGTAACAAATTGGTTTATATAAAATCAAAGCATGGGCTTTATTTTTTTTTTTTTTTTTAATA
>NW_010135074.1:0-4794 GCF_000699245.1 Pterocles gutturalis
TACATGCCGTGTGAGCACACTCAAGATGGATTAGAGTCCTCTGTAAAAGCTAATTATTAATATTTTTTGTACTTGCATATGATCTGATCTGCAGACGGACTGCGTAGCTGTACATCCCATCTGTTTCTACTTAAGGCTGGAAGTCTCTGTACTCAGGTTTATTTTTACATAACCTTACTCTAACACAACACAAATTAAAGCCTGGCATCACTGTAAAAGCTGTTCCCTGATTTTCTCAGCTTTACCTTTTCTAAGTTAAAAAAAAAAAAAAAAAAAAAAGAAGTCATTTTGCTTCTGCCACTGCATCCTGCATGGCATAGCAAGAACACTTGCTCTGCATATCCCTGAATTCATTAGGGCTTCAGAAATACAACCACTGAACTTCACACAATTGATTTTCTTCCTCTTTCTCTAAACTGTGAAACACAGAATTTAGCTTGCAAGGCTTAAGTTTTCTCTCCAGACATTTGCCTCATGCATTTCAAAGACTCCAGGTGGTTCGTAGTGAGGCCAGCCTGTGTGTATAAACAGGCAGAGTTCACAGAATAATGGCTCCTTCTTTCTGTGCAGTGGACAAATCAAAAGTCAAGAGGAGAAAAACTGGCTTGAGTTAAACTGAAACAAACTTTTCTGAAGAGAAGACTAAGTAAAGTATAAAAAGAGATTTTGTTTGCCCTCAAGTGAAACATACTGTTTCTCTGATCATTTTGGCATTCCTAAAGGGAAATGTTCTGATATTTTCCAAAAATTTTCCTGCCACTTTGTTTAGTTGAATCAATTCACAAAATTCTACCCCAATAACAAACTGGTCATTGTTCCCTTATGCCACTTTTTCAGAAAATTTCCTACCTCCTGAGAATCAGTCTACCCAGCTATGTACATTAATCTGCTTTGGTCTTCCTTTCCTGAAATATTTGTGGTAAAAATTAATGCTATAAGCATGCATACAAAATTTATTGTATATTTGCTTAGATACATGCAGTTCAGATAACCTGAGAAATATTATCCTTAGATGGAAATCTAGAAAGACAAGGCACAAGTAAGAATCTAACAGCTGAAGGGGAGAGACACTGCACTTCCTCAGAGCATCCATGCACAGACACATTAGGAAAAAGCAGCTGATGTTTGATCTGGAAGGGAGGAATTACTCAGACTGTTAGAACAGAACCCAGTCCAAGCACAGTTTAGGAAGAGGGGTCTGTTAGAGGCTATGCTAAAGCAGGCAGGGAATAAACTGGAAAACAGAACTGGACGTCACAGAGATTTTCACTGATCTCTGTGCTGGGAAAATGGATTCTGGGGACAAAGATTAAAAGATATAGTTGGGGATCTAAAGAATCACTTTAGGAAACCTAAGATTAGTGAGGCTTTCAGGAGAAGAACACTAGCTCTCACATAACCTCCCAAATAATTTCTACTTCTACATATGTTGGCCAAAATGCACATATCCAAAGTCCTTATTTAGGCCCAAAAGATGCCTGATGCTTTTCCAGGAACTCTTAAAAGTCCTCTTCCTATTCAAGTCAATCAAGCTGTGTGCTTGCAAAAGCTTTTGAAAATCAGTCCATTTCTATGTAGGTGCCTACACGCAGATAGTATCTGAATTCAGCCTGATTTTCTAAACTTGAACCTGTCTTCTTGGTGTCACTGGTCCTTGGAGTTTCTCATCTGAACGTGAGCCCATGCAAAAATGACAGGCTCTTTCCTGAAAGATTCCAATCCAATACTAAAGGAAACTAGCCAAAGGAAGGGGAGTGTGATTTGCCGTAGTCCTAAGGAAAAATGAAGAGAGGGAACAAACCAATCTGTCTGTGGCAATGCAGAGTGTCCATGGTAGCAGGCCAGCTGAGAAATTCCTGGTTTAAACAGAAGAAAATCAGAAAAATACTGAGGTTTGCTGTAGAGCCTAATAGAGTTGCAAATCAACGTGCCCCAAAGTCTCAGTCTACTTCATACTGGCTTTAATGTGCAAGTGCAAGAAGTTTCTTCTTTCTAAGCAAGAAATATATTAAATATAAATTTACTCTGAGCTATTTAAACACAGCACACAAAAAGCAATAATTTAACTGCTTTATCTCCGTTTTAGTACACCTTCTGAGGTTTAATTTGGAATCCATGCCCTTTGCAAGCTTCCGTTAAACCTGGAGATTGCTCCAGTGGTTTCCTTGTGACTATTTTTTGAATGATACAGGAGTGTTTTAGTGATTTGAATTTAGAAGGCCAGTACACTAATGTGTCGTACTTAAAATCTTTGGTACCCGAGTGAAACTGATTATAATAAAAATGGCAAAAGAGAAGAGATGGAGCAATCCCTAAGCAAATGCCTAGTAATTCCCAGAGCTAGATGCCTCTTTTCAGTTTCTACAGGGAGTTGCCAAATAGAATTATCCTGTTCTGAGAGAGCCAGAGGGACAGACAGACAGAGACAGAACTGTCCAACAGTACTTACAAGCTAAAAATGACATACACAATACTGCCAGTACCTATTTTAAAGGTGGATGTTTTCACAGCTTTTAAGTGAAATAATCTATGATCTACTATAACCTTTCAGCACAATCTGCTGGATTCCTACATCAGTTTGAATTGTTTGTGCAAAAACCAAAAGCAGATTTTTTTATCTGTCCAATACTTACTTGAAGCTGTCTACTGGACTCACCACCTGCTCTTTGTTCACCTTATTACAAATGTCTGACATATACTTAATTTTCAGTTTGGTTAGTCCTGTGCTGCTGTCTGTGATCCACTAGGGAAAATGTCTCAAGGTTTCCCTATGGAGAGTTCCTTCACTGGTGGGACATCGAGGCACATGCTCCACTGCCCACCCATCAGGAAATTTTGGGTAGCAAAATGTTCTGTGCACTCACATACTTTTCTCATCTTTTAGGGACTTTCAGAACATAAATGCAATTACAAATGGTTCAGAATTCTCCTTCCTAATGAAAAAGAATTTCATTAAAAACAATCTTTGACCCAAATGTAAAAAAAAAAATTACAATTCCTATCTTTAACAAATAAATTGTTTAATATGAGAGCTAACTTTTAGTTTAATCATTAAATTGAAACTGTTTTTATAAAGTTAAAATGCCAAAGAAAACAACACATCTATTTTCAGAAGTGCCAAGAAGGAACACTCCTACTGAAGTCTTTTGCTTAAAGACTCTATGTAAGTAGAGTATCCTCACAGTTTCTTTACATTTGAGACAAACATATTTATGCTCCTATACTTCATAAATCATGAAGAAGACTTGTGGCATTTACTCCATTAACATCAGACATTAAAATAACTGCTTTGCTCCTTTTTATTTAGTAAACTTAAGAGGAAGATTACTTGATAATTGGGAGTTTTCCCAAATGGCATAGGTGCTATCTGGATCTATAAAATTACTTTTTCTTTTGTGCCTTTGCAGAGTACCCTCAAAATGCTGCAGCAGAAGAGCTGACTAACAATGGAAAAAGGTTTCACAAAATGTGTGCTCTGTCTGTGCATGCCCAGCCCTGCGTTATGGGTGTAAGGGCCTGACGGACAACTGGGAAGACCACTGTGCACGTGCTGTGTGCACACTGCATTTCAGCACCAGCTGTGCTCAGGTGTCTTTCCTGGCCCCTCCAGAGAGCCCTGCTGTCTCTAGAGTGATTTGCCTTCAGCTGAAGGCATGTCCACATGCCTCTGAGCAGCAAGGACAACCAGGAATATAGTGCTGAACTGTGGGCTCCAGAGTCTACATGACAGCATGGACCACGACCATTGCATAAGCTGCCAGAATTACAAGAGAAATTATCTGTAACAAGAGTTTCAGGTGACCCGGTTCCCATCAAGCCTATAAGGGCTTTTGTCGCTCATCTGCATTGTTTCTGCAGCTTGGGAAAGAGCCTGAGAGGGGAGGGCTCTGCCTCTTAATCAGATAAGGTCAAGATCAACCATAAATACACATACTTAATGAGTGGTGTCTAGGTTTTTTTTTTACTTCTCGTGTCATCCCCTTCCCAACATGCTAATGAACCAGGCAGGCAGAGGCCTTGCATTTCATTATCATTCTGCATGTTTTATTCTCTGCTTACTTGCTCTGTGAGCTGGAACTGGTTGTCTGTAATTCTGAGGGAATCTTACTCCTGAGCCTGAGTAAGCATGCTCTGAGCCAAGCGTATCCCCCCGTGCGGGGTGACTCTCGCCCTGCAACCTAAGTGGGAAAGGAGGTAACTGTGGTCCTCCTGCCTGCACCCTGGCATGTGTTCTGAGGGGATAACCCAGGATTTAGGTTGTCTCCAATTAAATCTATCCATTCCCCTGGGTGTACGCTTCCTGTACGGTGTAAAATTGACAGATTTCCTTTTAAGTTACCTTTCCAGGGACTAACTTGACAAATCTTAAGTTATACTGAGAAGCAGCTGGTTCGGCACAGCATGGCAACTGCCACCTTTTATTTCCTTTATTTATTCAGCCTTTCACAAGTCATGCACAGAAACACATCACCTTCCCACCACCTCCTGTGGTGCATACTTGTTCTTCTCTGCTCTCCCGCCATTTCCTCCTGTTGGGTACCTGGGGAGGGATCCCACGGACCCCTGCACTCGGAGATTTCCTTGTCTGGCAGAAAGGTGACACTCACCCAAGGAGCACTGAGGACCACTGTCAGCATCTTTGGATAGGCCCCGGTTTGTGTGCCACTTAGCTAAGCACCAAAGGCATTTTTAATATAAAATCTTGCTGTTACTACTGATGGTGGTAGCTGCAGTTGGCACCATTAGTAGTAGTGCTCCCCAGCCCCAAGCCAGAACAGTCCGGCTGACGCTGCC
>NW_010135075.1:0-3221 GCF_000699245.1 Pterocles gutturalis
GAAGCCTGGACACAGCCCCTGGAGAACACTGCACCAGGGCCTCGCCAGTGTCACCCATGCTAGCATCCCTACGGCCTCTCCTGGTTCACCATGCCCAGCGCCGGCAGCTGCGTTTTTCTCAATTTACCGCAGTTCTCTTATCATCCCTAGGCCGTGTAGGTTATTTTACGGACAAAGGCTGCAAATGCCACATAAATGGTCAGGTTTTATAAATGCTGAAATCACTGCAAGGCTAGAGAGTGGTTTTCATCTGCTCCGTGGACCCCTGGGGATCCACAAACTGACTTTTACAGCACCCGTGAGAGGTAAGTAAGAAAGCAGACCTGTTATCAAGTACGCTTAAGGCTAGAGAGTGGTTTTCATCTGCTCCGTGGACCCCTGTGGATCCACAAACTGACTTTACAGCACCCATGAGAGGTAAGTAAGAAAGCAGACCTGTTATCAAGTAAGCTTAAGCGCTCTGTGTGGTGACCTTTGCCTCCGCTGGAAAATGTTTAGGGGGATGGCAAATTTTAAACCAGTGAAACAGTCAGCTAGAGTGAACTTACGTTAATAAATGCCTTTATTCTTACAGACATCCACCCCAAAAGCACCACAGGAGGGAGGTGCAAAGGTATGTTAATTCTTCTGTTCACCAGGTAGCTTTCTTGTATTTAATTTAACATCATTGTGACTGCTTGGCTTAGAGCTGGCAGCATCCTGCCTACATCTTCTGTCTTTTTGAGGTGACAGTGTCAGAGGCCCACACATAGCACAGCTTGTGTCAAAGAGAGCAAACACACTTTGTAAGGACAAATGAGAAAAGCTTAAGAAATAATACAGGAAGACTACAATCAAGCCATCCTCAGATTAGGAGCCAATAAGAGGATAAAATATCAATGCAAGCAGCTGGCATGGCACAATTACACTGGCTCCTCCATCTAGCTTTTTGCTATTTGTGAAATGGTACATAAATGGTGAGGAAGCATTATTTTTGGCATAAATTCTACTTGATATACCTAAATTCATCCCTTTTTGCAGCAAGCGAAGACCCTCCTGACACCTTTAGGTGTGTAAACTGCAGGCCGATTGATTCAATTTTTCCTAATAAAAGTATTCTGTTCAAATATTTATATTCTTCTCCACTGCATCCAAGACAGTGTCACACTGTGGCCTTTGTGAAGGAATAAGGAGGACAATTACACTTTCTGAAGGAAATAGGTTCAAAATGGGAGTAACATTCTGCAAATATTCTCAGCTACTTTTAGAAACAAAGCAAAATGCCAACACTTAAGCTTTCCTGGGAACTTCACCTAAATTATAAAGACCATAATGCCTTCTGAGGTAAAAGAACACCAGTTCATTTAGACTGTGTGTGTATATATATCCCTAAGCCATATGTTTGCTGGGTATGCACTAGCTTTCTTGGAACTGAAAAGGTTTAAGCTGATGATTTGGGGGGAAAAAAAGAGTATCATAGAGCTATATTAAAGTAAAGCTTCATCCAGCTGCTTACAGTGATACTAGCTCCCACTTCAAATTACCTAGAGACCTTGTTTGCTCTTCATAACAAGGTATTATCATAAATAAAACTAACTTTATCATTCCAGTGTTAGCCTCTTTTAAAAAAAACAAAACAAAAACCAAAAACAAAAACACTAGTCTACCATATTAATTAGCAAACAAGGGCCCTGTTCTGGGAGAATCCATTCATATTAGATTTATTTTTTATAAAATGTAGCAATTTTATGCCGTTCAACTCAATATTACTTACACAGCATTTTTCCTTCTGGACTTAAAACATTTACAAATTTTATATGTTATATAATTCACCCGGTTTGGCATGTAACAAAGCATGCATTTTTTTCTTTCTTTCTAAAATGAGGGGATAGTTGCAAATTACATTTACAGTGTGTGATCTGTTTCAACAGGTATCTTGAATATTGAGATGGGCTGATTTGTACCCAAGTCCCCGCTAGTTCAATATGAATTAATCTTTTACTTTCATCAGTGTAAGTCTGTTGATGGACACTATTAAGCTCTTTTTGATTGTCATCTTCAGATATGGTTTGGAAACTAGTAATGGTAAATCAACAAACTTGAAGGTAGGAGCAGGTACCACCTTCATCTGATGCCCTTTATTTTTGCACTGTTGGAAGTGAGCTAAGACTTTGGATTTTTTTGTCATTTCAGGACTGTAGTGTTGTTAAAAGCATGTAAATTACTCAAACTAGAACGTAAGCAATGTAGTCAAATTATACAACTGTGTATTTTAAAGAGTCACAAGTTTGAAAAAAAATAGTTTAAACTGTTTTGGTTTTCAATATCACAATGATAGATATGGCACAAACTGGTGCAACTGCAGACAAAATTTCTGAGGAGATTGTTTGGGCTACAGTACCCTGTAACATTTTTTAATTATGGGTTGATTTTTTTTCCTTTTCAGTAGGACTTTATGCAGACACAAGAGTCTGCTTTTTCAGTTCTCAGCACAGGGTCCACCTCTTGCTAGCAGCAATAAGACAAGTCATAAAACCAATTTAAATGGGAATCAGAAGGTCAACCACATAAAATTTAATCCTGATACAATTTAAAACTTCAAAGATGCAGATAATAATCTGCAATGAACTATTGTACCCTGAAATAAAGAATCATAGAATCACAGAATGGTTTGGGTTGGAAGGGATGTTCTCGATCATCTGGTTCCAGCACCGCTACCATGGACAGGGACACCTTCCCTTAGACCAGGTTGCTCAAAGCCTCATCCAGCCCCTCCAGGGATGGGGCATCCACAGCTTCTCTGGGCAACCTGTTACGGAGCCTCACCACCCTCACAGTAGAATATTTCTTCCTAATATCCATTACCCCTTGTCTTATCACTCCACTCCCTGATCAAGGGTCCCTCTCCATCTCTCCTGTAGCCACCTTTAAGTCCTGGCACTCACGTTCAATTCAAAAGAATTTCCCCGGAAAAAAACCCATAAGGATTTATAGTCGTCCGAGATGCAGAACTCAGCATCCCTCTGAACAATCTAGTTTTATAAGAAAACCAGCCCCAGAAGTATCAGCAAGGGGCACCAGGACCTCCCGGGGCCGTGGTTTAACGGGCTCTCGCACCCCGCTGCCGGGATCTCGAACACCTGCAGAGCAGCTCGGGGCTAACACAAAGTCACCCCTCGTGCGGCAAAATCCTTTCATTTAAAGGAAAACTGCTGGTGGTTTTGTTTCGTTTTAACAAAGCA
>NW_010135076.1:0-5291 GCF_000699245.1 Pterocles gutturalis
CACTGAAAGAGTGATCAGGCATTGGAACCTGCTGCCCAGGGAAGTGGTGGAGCCACCATTCCTGGAGGTGTTCAAGAAACATGTAGATGTGGTGCTTAGGGACATGCTTTAGTGAGTTAGGTGGTGTGGGTTGGGCTTGATGATCCTTGAGGTCTTTTCCGACCTTAATGATTCTATGATTCTATGAAAGATAGCTGACATTTATTGCTAGTCCATGGCACAATGTCCGTGTTTGGTCTGAAAGTCTCCTTACCCCCATCATATGGGCTTGCTGAGTTTCAGAGGTTATTCCTTGCTCTGTGGTCCCCAACCCAGTACTTATTTCTTATTACTTTACAAAGCACCTGCAGTTAATGTGAGCATTTGATGGTGGCAAAAAGCATTAAGAGGCTCTTGAAAAAAAAAAATCTTTACTCACTATGATAGCATATATCAGACTGCACTCTCAGTGGAGATTCCTTCTGTCACATTACATCAGTTTAAGGCCTGCAATGTTGTCTAGCTACATTCAAACAAAACTTTGCAGTGATGCCATTAACTATCTTGGATAAACTTTTTGACAAGTTACACATTGTGCAGAGAGTCAAATTCTGATTGCAGCTGGACTCCACAAATCAAATTAAATCAGCCTTGGCATTTGATACTCCCACTACCTGTTATCACACACTGTGTATGCAAACAATGAGATGGCCCAATAAAAAACAAAAAATTTATTTTTCTAGCTTCTTGTGTGTTGATGCAGGCCATCAGCTAAGCACCCACAGCCACTTGCCAACTCTCCCCACGCAGTGGGACTAGGAGAGAATAGAAAGAGGAGGAGGAAAAAGCCTGTGGCTTGAGATAAAGACAGTGTAGTAACCAAAAGAAAGCAGAAAAACCCAAAAGTTATGTGAAGACAATCGCTCACCATCTTCCACAAAGCAGACTAATGCCCAGCCAGTCTCTGAGCAACAGCCAATATGGAAGCCAGAAAACCCCAAGCCACCTCTTCCTCTACCCCAGTTTTTATTGCCAAGCACGACATTATATGGCCTGGAAGATCCCTTTGGTCAGTTCAGGTCCACAGTCTGGGCTGTGTCACCTCCCAGCCTCTTGCCCATCCCAGCTTACTCACTGTGGGCGCAGAGGGAGAAAAAGGCAAAGCCTTTATGCTGTGCAAGCACTGCTCAGCACCAGCTAAAACACTGGTATGTTTTCAGCACTGTTTTGGCCACAGATCCAAAACATAGCACCGACTCCATCCCAGCCAGACAGCTCAGGTAAAACATCTGACACGTGCAGATGCTTATGTATGAGCAATTTCCATTACCTTCTTTCAGATTCCTCACCCACTGATCCCGGCTTTGTGCACTTGGTGCAAAAATATAAAGCGTATTAGCATCATATACAACCTGGGAGAGGGGCAAAAAGAAATAATCAAAATACATTCATCTGGTAGTATTTATTTATTTATTCCTCAGGAAACAGAGGAAATGGAACAAGACAAATGACTGCTACGTTTTGCCAAATTAGTGTACACAGACACAAAAAGCAGAAACTGGGAAAAGCTTTAGGGTTTAGTATTCACACATGACACTTTTAGTAGAATAAGGAAGGACTTCGTAATGGTACATTATCTTGCGAGTAGTCCTTAAAAACATTTGCTTCATGCTTTGCTTTTTCATTCTTCACTGTGTGTTTTCTAAGAACAGTTCAATTTAATTGCTAAAGCTATGTCATAGTCAGACACCCTTTGTTCTCAGCCATTTCATAACTCCTTGTGACTCTGTACTGCTCTGGGGTGAGTCCCGCCTTCTTTTTCTTCACTGGTTGTACTGATGGAAAGCAAGTATTGCCCCCCTTCACTCCAACCATTCCCTCTATCGTAAGCAGGCACAGCATCCAACCCCCCATATCTAAACATGTATTTTTCACCTCTAAGCACTTTGTTTTCTGTGTTTATTTCCATTAAGTTCACAATGAAAGAACATGCAACAAGTTCTATCTTAATTTTCTTATTCTTATATAATTTAATTGTAATTAAATCTAATGTGAAAGAATTAAGACAGGGAAAGTGGGCTGCCAGCTAACCCATTTTGGAGGAAGACCAGGACAAGGCACTATCGAGGCAAAACCCAAGCAGACAGGGTGGGGAAAAGAAAAAGACCAAGTGTATGAGGCACAACTCCCAAGTGAGGGGACTGCAGGGGGAGTGGAACTTGCTGGGGATGGTTTTTAACGACTGATTCTGAAACATTTCCCACACAGCACCAGAGAGCCAGAGAACAGGCTCAGTATTTAGACATGACAACAAGTTCAAGCCAGTTGCATCCAATTAGCTTGGTCCTCTTGAAAAGAGCACTGTAATTTATATATTTTATATAAAAAGAACATACCTGGAATGGATATTTATTTTGACAGGGAATAATACCATCACTTTTTACAACTTCTACACATTTAATCCTTGAAATATCCACAGATCCTTTTCTGTACTTTTTCTATAAGAGAAAAGCAAAAAAACATTATCTAAAATATAACTGATTTATCTAATTATTTTTTTTTTCAGTAGAGACTTCTTCCTTTCTTTTCCATTTTGATATTGGCGTCATTTGAACTGCTTAAGTAATTTGAAAAATGAGAGAGAGAGGGTATAAAGATCTGCACTGGTAAAAGTGCACAGCATATAGTGTAATTGCTCATCTAAAAGTACCAGTTCTTTCTATATAAAGTTTCCAATCCATTGTAATCATAGGTTTAACCTACTCTTCTTTACAAAAAATAACTTCAGTACAGATGAAGGAAGGCTTCCCTCTTGCTGATTTTAAATTATGATTAAAACTGGTGAGGGAAACAAGTGGCAGTGCATCATCTCATCTGCTTCCTTGCTCTCTCGCTGAAGTGCTCCCACCATTTTGTGGCAACTGCCACGTTTTGCCAAGTTTCCAGAGAAACTGGGAGGCTGCTCAGGCAACGCAAGCTCATACTGTAGCACGAAGCAGAAGATGGGGGGTGAAACCCACCCCCTGGGCCAAAGTGGAGTGTGTGCCCAAGGAACTTCTTTGACCAAGGTTAGCAGAAGCCCTGAGGAAGCAAGAACAAAAGCCTAGATATCCGAAAAGATTTGGCTTGCCTAAACTGATGATAAAGGTTTTAAAGAAGGAAGGAGTGTCCATGGTGCTCAGCCAGTGCTGCCCAAAGTAACAATGCATGGGCATTCTCAGCCCAGTGAGCAAAACACAGTTCAACACACTGGAGAAGAAGCTCTGTGGAAGAACAGCCGGTAACTGGAGGTAGCGCATGCTGGGCTTTAGTCTACGTTTAAAAGCAATAGGTAATAAGAGCAAACTCCACACATGAGTGGACTTTAAGGTGGCCGCTTCTGAAGGAATTTATCAAAAACATTTTTATTTATCTGAAGCAGAAGAGGCTAAAAATGAAAGCCCAGCACAGAAATTTACTGTGCGCTTGACTGCATGGCAAAGGGAAACACCTAAACAATATACTTTTGAGACAAAAAAGATGATCAATCTATGGAGACTGTATAGTGCCACCTCCCACTTTTGGGGGAACCAAGTCTCTAGTAGGACAGGAATTTTCTACTGGAATCAAAAAAAAAAAAAAAAAAAAGGCAGCAACTCACAGCTGGTTCCAAATTAATCCACACCAAAATTTTGAATTGCCAAGCACACCCAACACATCCAGTCCAGAGTATAGCCTATGAAAGATGGATGCTGTTCACGCAATGTGGAAACAATTAGTAATTACTGAACTATTTGAGATATTCCAGTCCTTACTCAGCTGCCCTCTTCTCTCCTGAGTATGGAAATTTCAGCCCAAATAGCAGAAGTCTGGCACAATCATAAGCAACTGAAAATACAGTCTTACAAACAGAAGCAAAGAGCAACTTCAAATATATCTGTCACAATTTCATGACCCTAGAAACACAATAGTCACCACCCATGGAAAATATGGAAGTTTTGTCAGCATTTAAAAACCATTTAGTACTCTGTCTCTTATGTACATTGTTATGACAAAGCAAGCAGAGAAAATGTGCATGTATTCTTAATGCACGTCATGGTCAGCATCAGGAAGAATGACAGGAAACAAGTTCAGATAAAGCCGAAACTGTTATTTAACACCAGAAAAAACAACACCACCACCACCACCTCAGAAAGAAGCCCCAAGTGGGCTTTTTAAAATTGGTGGGAAAAAAAAAGAATTGGGCATTTTAATGAACCATTTAAAAAAGTCAAATCCTAGACATTATCATGATCTGTACTACAAAGCTATACCATGTTATGCTGAAAAATAATTTGCACCAAGTACGTAACCTTGGATTTTTTGATCAAAAAACTTTCAAATCTTCCGTTTATTTGATAGTATCCCCTTACTTGAATTTTGACTGCCTAAAGTAAAACATACATTTGTGGAAATGCCAAAAATTCAGTCACTGAATTCTACAACCCTTGGTACAGCAAGTTACTGCTTCTCCCTCTTGTTGTCACTGTGTGGCAGGCCTGGCAGTTTCAGGGAGGCCAGATTAGCCAAGGCAGAACAGGAGGATCCAAATGAGATGTGTTTTTTTCACGAAGTACAGAATTTAATGCTCCACATAATTGTGTTGAAGTTGCCTCTTCAGATCTTTTTTCCTGCACAACAACATATAAAGCAGAAAAAATGCTTGTCACTTCTGCAATGTATCTGCCCAGCTTTTTGTTTCCCGTTGGGTACTCCTTTATTGCTTGGATCCCATCTACTTTTTAACTGAGCTTGTGGGACAGAGACAGGGAGAGACAATATATGCATTGTTTTTTGTTGGTTTTTTTTTTTTTTTCCCTCTGGAATGACAGAAATTCCTTAGACAAATAGGCTTTATTATTCCCCTGAACACCCCTCTCCTCCAAGTTTCAGATTTTCATGAGAATTCTGGCATTCAGCACTCACTCACAAGGAGCACACAAAGGACAGGAATCCAACTAGATAATCAACTAGCATTTTGGAAAAAATAAAGCAAACCTCCTGATACACAGCACATCATTCTGGTAATCATAATTCCTAAGTTGCACCTTTGTACACTTCCACAATTTAAGGTGGCTTAATTTGCTTCACCATGAGATGCTAAATTAAGTCAACTCAAAGCTGACCGGCCTTGCAACCAAAACCAGCAAATTAAGCCTAATGGCAAAGAAGATTTTTCTATTGTTGCATACTTTACAGATTTAAAAAAAAATACATATGTGAAATTAAATACAAATGTACTGCTCCAGACACACTTCACATTGCATCAGAATCATAGAATGGCCTGGGTTGAA
>NW_010135077.1:0-25302 GCF_000699245.1 Pterocles gutturalis
CCTAGCCATTCTATGATTCTATGATTCTTAGAATGGATAATTATTAAAAAGACTGTCAAATACACTTCATACAATTGCATTTTGAAACCTATAAAGAGTACCATTTACATTTATAAAATTGGGAAATGTGTTGACTAATTTTGCTGCTCAGCTGCATGATACCACCCTCAAAGGCAGTTTTACAATAATGTTATGTGAAAGACCTACCTAACCTGGCAGTGTGGAACTAGTCGATAGTGGGTTCGGCCACTAAATGTAAGTCATACTTACCACGCTGGCACCACAGTAAAACCAAAAACAGATGAACAAAGTTATCAGAGCAACGTGAAGCGAAGCAGTAAAGACTGAAAAAAAAAAGGGGGGGGGGAGCAGGCAGAAGAGATGCACTCCTCCAAAGGTATTTTTTGTTCAGTACTACAGTGAATCCAGTAAAAACAGATACATATTAAAGGCAAGTGACTGAAGTTATACAGCAAACAAAGCCTCCCCTGTTTTGGAGACTGATTAGAAGGGATAAAGAACCAATTCTTGCAACACATAAAAACTTAATTATATTCTTTCTATTTAAGCAATAGTTCATTAAAAATATGTGCTTTAAAGTGTGTGCAATATATTCACATGCTATGCTTTCCCTTCTGAAAGTGGAAATGGAAAGCACTATGTCAATGCCGCTGTAAATATACTTGCGTCAAATTTCAAGAAATTTTACATTACTGAAATCAAATAATACCATATGGTTGATCTTTATTATTCTTTGCTTATGATCTGGATGAAAGGCCATATTTCCTCACAGAACTTCATATTTTCTTCCCCGGACCCATCACATTTGCACATGAGACTCCAAAAGAGGTCAAAACAATGATAATTTGACCAGTGACACTTAGTATCCCCCTCCTGTAAGCCTGTATCTGGGCACATGCTAGAAATAACATCAAAAAAGGCCCCTAAAATATAACCCTGTACTTTCCATTTAAAAAAAAAAAAAAGTATTATGTGAAGTGTTGCCCAAGACTGAACTTTGTATTTCCAACCAAAAAACCCACATGCACCATTTCTGCAGTGACCTGCCTTACAGTACCAAGAAATACAGGAGTCCTGAAAAATAAATCCTTGGTATATTATCATGCATTCCTGAGATTTTTTGTCTGTTACATGGTTAACATGCTTCACTTACAGAAATGTCTTCTGGGGAAAAAAGTTCAGTTCCATCTCTAATTTCCACACAGAAGTATTTAATCATAATGACATTTTGTTTACGATAGTTATACCATAACTATAAAACAGTTAGACTTTTATGAAATTTATATGCACAAATTGGTTGAACTGACTTTATAACCAAACCAGCCTATGGCTTCTCCAGAAAAAGAAAAAACCTGAAATCCTTCATTAAGTTAACACAAACAAACCCAATGTGCCTTATTGTTTGTAGAGCTGCACAGAAACTACAGGGGTACATAAAGACTAGTAACAAACCCCATGACAGGCAGCTACCAATATTTTAAACACCTTTGCTTCAAAATTCCATGACTGCATTTTCTTATTAACAGAGGTGTGACTAATACCACGTGATTTTTGCAGTCTATAAAAAGATGTTTCAACCTCTTCAGTACAGGGACATATGCACTCAATGAATTTTCAAGAAAGCTCCTGTATAATAGAGTTATATCTGCAACACTGCTAGCACTAAATACTTTGATTAAGATTTCTCATAGGCTTAAAATAATAATAAAAGAAAAATCAAAATCAAGCTGATGCAGCTTTCCATTCTCTGAAATATCCTCATATTGTCTACCTTCAGTGAAACCTGCAATGGTGCCTTCCTCATATTTTCACTACATCACAGAAACGCAGGTGGGAAATGACCTCTGATGGTCATCCAGTCCAACCCTGACTCAAAGTGAGGTTACTGCTAACATTACATCAGGACAGCTGTGCCTTCATCCAGCAAAGTCTTGAAAACTGCCAGGGACAGAGGTCCTGTCACCACTCTGGGCTATCTGTAGCTGCTGCACTACCCTCTCAGTGGACAAGTTTTTCCTCATGTTTAACCTTAACCTTACAAGCAACAATTTCTGGCCATCACTCTTTGTTGTAATAGCTGTCATTGATAAAGGCAACTTGGCCTTGTCATTTTTGTAATGCTCCAGCTAGTTGTAGACTATTACATCACCCTCTTTGCCTTCTCTTCACCAGACTAAACTAGCCCAGCTGCCTCAATCTCTCTTTGACTGTCATGTCCTGTAGGGTCCTGACTATCTTGATAGTTCTTTTCTGGGATCTTTCCAGTTCTTTAGCCTCCCTCAGATTGTGAAGCCTCAATCTGGACACAATAGCTCAGGTGTGGGTCCAATAACGCCACACCCAAGCAAGTAACTTCCCTTGATCTGTGAAATATGGTACAACACAGAACTGACAACTACTAGAAAATCCAGACAAGTTGGTGTTTCCGAATCAAAGGCAGAGTTACTTTTTTTTTCTTCACATCTAGTCTACGTACGGTATAGTATCATAAAATTTGATGACGTATAGATTTATAATATTTTTTACTCAAAGACTTCAGCTCAACACTGACAGTGTATTTTTTGCTTACACCCTTGAAAAAACAGGGAGGGAGGTACAGAATCTTACACACAGATACTTTTGCAAAAAATAACTAGTGATTCACCATAGCCTTCCAATATCAAAAGGTTAAAATAATCTGTCATGCATCTTTACTCAGAATTAAACAAAGCCTTTCAAATGAACTGTACTGACAAAGTGATTTAAAAAATGAAAGACTAAATAAAAAAAAATACAAAAAAACCCAAGGGTAAGCTATTTAAGGAAATAAGCAGAACAAGAGTAAGAAAAATAACTCACAACCTGAAAATATGTCAGGGAAAAGATCTGTGGGCCTTTTGTAGAAAAAAAACAAGCTGATACCAACTTTCACATTCTTTTCCCCCAATGAAATAATTTTGTAATTCTTCTCCTAAAATGGACGATCCATAGAATATCAGTTTGGTTCAATTATCTTGCCCCTCTCAGTGCTAGAAGTAGTTCAAGAACTATATTCAAAACACTTCTTTTTTTGGTTACAATTTTGCTCTTTGTCACAGACAGAACATTTTGTAGAGACTGTCTTCACAGCTTGCTTCCAGTAGAACCAGTTGGGAATCTAAAGGAAATTTGAATCTTTCCTCATCAGCTTATCTATTCAGCTTCACAGTGGCTTGTATGCACACAAGCCTCCACAGATGCATATATCAGCCTAATAAATAAGGTCTAGCCTATTAGAAAGTTGTGGAAGTAATGGTAATCACTTTCTTTGTGAGGACATTTCTGTCAAAATGAATTACAGATAATTTAATCTAATATATGATGAATTAAATATTGAAAAACAACTTCAAAGAGACATGCACTTTAAGCACAGGGCACTGCCCTTTAAATTGCTTTAAAAAACACTCAGCATGTTAAAAGAGAGCAATCTGTCATTAAGAAAAGGCACACAAATAATATATATTGGCTTTTATGAAGTAGTAAGGAACTGATCATCATTCTCTTCCTGAGAAATATTGTTTGCACTTACAGATTTTTGTGTTAGAATAGCTAACTAAAAGCAAGATATGCAAGCCATGCAGAGAAAAATAAAAAGAAAATGGATGGGATGTGAAGAGAGCAGAAGAAATGGACAGTAAAAGGTAACTACGGTGCGAGATGTAACAAATTCAGAAATAAGGAACATGCTTTTTACACTTTTCTATACCAAAAGTTCCAAGTACAGCAACCAAGAGCTGTATTTGAAAATATTTATTTACACTGATATTTTATTAGACTCCAATGAGTAAACTAACTTCTGAGAGCATCAAGTACTCTTCCACATGAATCCCCTAAATTGAACTGTACAAAAGTCTCTTTTATATTTAAAAACATTCAAGCTCCATCTTTTCTTATCTATATTTTGAATGTTTGTATCTCTGTGATATGAAAGCATAGTGAACTGTAGTAGGATTTGTCATCACGTAAAATAGCCAACATTAATCCAGTATACCACATGGCTACTTGAACAGTGACAAGGTGTCAATATACTTCATTAATATGGTTGAATAACATCACTACAGAGATTGATGATACGCAGTATGCAAGGCCATGAATACTAATACTTAAATCCAACAGAATTTAGCCTAAATTAGATTTGTTAGCTGTCAGGCATTGTTATATAACATTCATTTTTCTTCCTATTACCAGGGCACTACAGAGATGCACACAGACAAAAATCCTTTCATATGTCTGTGTCCACACACTACATGTACTGAGCAGCCTTACCTAAAAAATGCTATACTAGATAAAAGTTTGCCTTGCAAGCAAGTGGCTTCTCTATCATTACCACAAATGCTCATGATAGTACCAATTGATAAACACAGATTAGCCTACAGAAGCATCAATTTTTCAAAGCTTGATTGCTTTTGTTACTATGGTAAGGCAGATACCATTAATATAAGACCTTAGTATAACTTTTTATTGTTTAGACTGACAAATAGTTTTTCTTTTAAAAGGTATCCATATTCAACCTCCTCACAAGTTAAAGAAACTGAAACATTTTATCAAAAAGGTTTAAATTAACTATTTTCAAAGCACAGCACTGTTAAGTCTGCATTTCCTCCTTAAATAGTACTAAAGCTATACTGCCACACAGATTACATGTAGACTGTTGATACTAATACCACTGAATCACAGAATCATGTAGGTTGGAAAGAACACCTGGAGGTCACCTAGTCCAAGCTCTTGCTCAAAGCAGATCACGCAGCTCAGGGCCTCGTGTAGCTCAGTTCTGAGCATCTGTGAGGATGCTCTCATGATCTCTCTGTGCAATCTGTTTTACCATTCACAGGGCGATGTTTTTTTCTTGGAATTTTCCACGTTGCAGCTTGCCCGCATGGCCTCTTGTTTTTTTCACTGTGTGCCCATATGAAGAGTTTGGCTCCATCTGCTCTATACCCTTCTTTTAAGTAGTTGAAGACAATGCTAAATCTCACCTTTGCTTCTCTTCCTACCTAGACAAAGCTAGTTCTCTCAGTCCATCCTCTGTTGGACTCACAACAGTACACCATTGGTTTTTTGTACTGGGGAAACCCAGACTGCACACAGTGCTCGTGATGTGGTCTCCGAATAGATACATAGAGAGAATGAGTACTTCCTTTGACTTGCTGGCTAAATACAACAGTCTACTGTGCAGGTGTCTGCCTTTGCCACAAGAGTATACTGCTGACAAATGTAAATACACTACAAATGATGAAATTCCTACATGATGAATTTCAACCCACATGGGTACTTATGCGAAAGCACTCAAGAACAGAGACTTCTTAGATTTAATCATAAGCATAGATGCATATTGGGTTCTTTACCTGTCAGCACTCTACAATAATGTGAAATTAATGGAAGGAATTGTAATCAACTCCCTCACGTGCAGAATGTCCTGTTCTCCCACTCCTGCGCCTCAGAGAAAGATTGGAGATGGGAAGTTGCACAAAGATAACCTTCAAGACCAAACTGGTCTTGCAGAGGGCAAGACTTTGAGGTAAAGAATATTCCTAAGGCTTAATCTTATGATTCCATTCCAGTTTACACTTCAACACAATTTACAAATACAGCTTCCTCCAACGTAAGTTATCTAATATCTATTTTATACAAGTACCACCACCATGGCTCCCCACCAATGTGTTTAAGGAATGCTGTATCAGAAATAAGCCAAACAAATTAAAAAAAATAATCTTTGAAAAAATAAACCTAAAACCTGGATAGAGGAGAGGTCCACAAAAAAACCCCACCACACCCAAACAAAAAAACCACACCAAAATGCAGAGTGAAAACAAAATGAAGAGTACACAAATTGTAAAGAGTTTGTGAAAAACAGTCTCAGATTCTTATGCAGAATTAAGGACTTGCTCCACATTCACTTATACAGCTCATGCATCTTAATATTACAAATATAATGCATAGCAGTTAGAAACCTTAAAAAAACCCCAAACCAATGCCAACAAACAACAAAAAATATCCCCACTCCACAACCAAAACCACAAATCAAAACAAAAAAAACACTAGACCCAGAAAGTGTTTATGATCTGTTAACTTAATGCCCTGACAGCTTGAATTCTAAATATATCGATATAACACAAGTAGAACCAAAACCCGCAAATTTCTTAGTATAGTCCCCAAGCTTTTTCTTTAGGCCCACATGGCAAATGCAAACCATCAACAGCTATTCTTCATTTTTTAAGAGAAGCTATAATTTCTGTTGGCTCCTCTTTGGTCCTGATGAGTGTCCACTCCTTTGTCTACTCTTTCTCCCTTTCAGCAATTTCTTCATGGCCCCAAAATATTGAATTTTTTTGCCATAAAGTGAGGAAAGCAGTACTCCACTAAAGGTGGAAATGTGTCCTAGCATCAGTAGTTAAGATGAGGCTCAGGAAAAGACTAGAACACAGACAGAACGTCTTCAAAAGATACCAAGTCATTTTAGTAAAAATACACTAGCTCAAAATGTGATGGTTTGGGTATAGCCTGCTGAAAACATACTGCAGCCATATACAAGCTGAATATTATGGAAAGTGTGACTTACACTTTGTTGGCGGGCTAGGAAAAAGAAACTAGCAATGGCATTATCATAATTAAATTAAAATCTCTGGTAAAGTCTGAAGCAAGACCCGAGATTTACCTTGTCAATCAAACTACCCTTTAAGGCTTAATACTGTTTGTTGTAATTACCAAAAAGTGTCATTGACCCTTTTTGCTGCTGAACTTGAGTTCATAAAGATTTACACGGCACAAGTAGAATCCCCAAAACACATCACTATACAAAATAATATGATCTCTAACAAAATTATACTGGACATGGAGTACACAATGATTGTCATTCAGTTACCATGCTTATTTTCATACAGTGTAAAAGAAGCACTTTATGCACACGAGTTGCATATTCAACTTAGAAGAGACATATTGTTCTACCCTAAAGCAGCAGATGTGAAGTTACAGTCTTTTATTTACACTGTAGCAGTTCTGCAGCAGCATTTCAAAATCCTGACTATATGAAAAATATATACAGTTCTTTATATAGTTTTGCACACTTTAACCACAAGTTTTCACCCATTTTATAGCAAATTACTTGCTAAATCTAGACTAGTAAAACCAAAACTGGTGTGTTCTTACTTGACTTCCTTTGTATGCTTTTCTGATTTTGATAGACCTACTATTCTTTCTAATGTGTATTACTACAACTGAATAGCCATAAAGATTAGAAAAGTATGCAGTAAGTCAAATCAAGTTAAATGTGAGATATAAGAACTTTCTTAAAAACTCCTACAAAATATAAACCAGAAAGGATCTTACAAAGCAAGAAAACATGGAAGAGGCTGTCAAACCAAAAAACCTGTCTGCTTAGAATTTTCTTAATTGTTAGTTCTTACCTTCTGTGCTTAATCCAGGACTTGAAGTGAATTTTGCTACATCGACAATCTTTACAGCAAACTGTTGCCCTGTTTCCCTGTTGATACATCGCCGCACAACGCTGAATGGACCCCTGAAACACACACACAGAGAAAACAGCAATAAATAATCCATTCTCTTCTATGCATTGAGCTATAATTACATTATTTCTAAACAAAGTTTAGATTCCAACATTCAGGTGTTCAGGCTTATGCCTCTCATCCTTGCTGCCCATGAAATGTAAAATCAATAATTTTAACTACAGACTAGGGTAAATAGCACCAAATGAGCTTCGTATTTTTTTATATTAAATACATATTTTCTTACTCTGCCACTTTAGAAAGGCTATACAATTAGAAACCTTGTGTAATATACTGAGATTATTATTAAATTTTAAGTGGACTTTATTTTGATGCATAGTCCAAATAGGTGAGAAACACATTCTCGTTTTTAGTCCTAAACTAGAATTTAGAAATTGCTACCTGAAGCAGCTAAGAGGATATTCCTTCAAAACCATGATAACAGTAACATAATTGTTAAGTCATGCTGTTAGGATTTGTTTGTTTTATAAAAACTAGGTTTATTTTGAGATTTTTTTATATCATTAGATATAAAAAAACAACCTCTATTACCGTAATTCAAAATTCCACTAAAGCTTATAATTTTCTCTAATGTATGGCATTTAAAGAACCCTCACAAAAGCTACAGATAAAAAAGATTTATTAAAATTAGCTCAGACAGATGTTAGTATTGCACTCAACTAATAAAAAGCTAGTTATTTTTCAAAATTGAAATTACATTTGCCAAAACATAAGTTAGAAAAATATCAACCTTAAAAACCATCACCAGCAATAAGCATTTTTGGAAGCTTCTTTCAGCAGATGATTTATGTTCTTGTACCTTGACTTAAAACATGGACTCTTCCATTTAATGTTAACAACAAACAATACAATCAGATAATTATGGCGGGTCAAGTTTTCAAACAGGAAAAATTTGTAGGTTATGAAAACAGAATAGGATTGTTTTAAGACTGCATCAGTTGTGGCAAATCGATCCTTTATTTAATGACTGACATAAGTTCTAAAGAAATTCATTCCAAAGTCTTCTCAAAAAGATGTAAGGGAAAATCTGAGTGTGGAAAGAGCCCTTGTTCAGAAGTTCATCTATTGAGTGAACATTCACCTGTTGAGGGAAATAAATGCTTAAATATAGTTTAAAAAACAAATTCTTCCATTCAAGCAGTGACCTGGGAGTTATTTTACAGGTTTCTGAGCAATGAGATTGCAAAGCAACATAACTCTCAAAATAAAAGGTTCCCTGAAAAGAGGGAGACACGTCCCTTTGAGGACACTTACAAACCTCCATAACTGGCTTTTGGTATTCCTTTATATAACAGATGGTTCAAATAATGTATTTCATCACACCACCAAACCTGTACTCCCATAGCTAAAATCCAATTATTGTACTCTTTAAACAACATACTTGCAAAGATTTATTGAAATAGGATAATTTCTGACACAGAACATGAATACCAAAACCAGTCAATGGATCACAATTTAAACATTCACCAAAAAAAAAGAAAAATATTTGTTAGCACAATTTATATACATACGAATTATGCTGATGTTCTCAAACAGAACCATACAAGAAAACTCCTTGTTTCATTACCTCTTTTCTAGCTCCTAGCATACAATGAAATCCCCTATACTGATAGCTATTTTGTTTTCTGAAACCACACTCCACTACTATTCAGTATCCGGTCGTTTACCAACAGTTACCACAAATAATTTCAAAAATATGTTTACTTAAGACTTTGATATATAGAAATCCACTTACATCTGTACATGCAAAAGGCTCAGGTGACTTCATTTGGCACCAGGACTACAGCTATTGACTTGCAATCCTCCCCCCACATTTCAAAAAGTAATCTTTTATTCAAAGTCACATTTTATACAGAGCAGTGTCACCTTCTTATCCCAAGTCTCCACTTAATCTTTTTAGCAACTGTCAAAGTAAAATCGCTTTAAAATAGTATAAACACATTTAAACTATGGTAATTTTAAAACATTTCAAAACCTAAACCACAGCTTTGGAATAACATTGGAAATACTCGTTTTCATTCACAATTGACATAAATTACTAGAAAATAAATTTATTTCACGAAAATTATCCTTTTTCTTTTCATTCTCATTGCTTTCCCCCCCTACACAAAGCCTTTGTGAAGACATTAAATAGTGCTTTTAACATAATCTGACACAGAATGGTAGATCACTCGAGCACGGAGACATCTGACAAGACCATATCCTTACTTGTAGGCAGACCCTTGACTTATCTTCATTCATGTAAACTCTATAAATACAAATATTTCTTGCTGTTGACCAAGCTACTTTTAGATTTCCTTGTTTCCTCAAGTCTGGGCTGGAGAGCTTGCCCATCCACCTGAATATGTGTACATACCAAGCAGCCAAGGAGACATAGTTGAAGGAATCCTAAAACAAAAAGGAGCACACAAACTATATCTCCAAGAGGGATCAGACTTGTGGTCACATCTACATTTCTCTTTCGTAACCATGACTTATTTTTTCTTTCCACTGTGTATTAATATTTTGGAACCCTGACTAGAGCAATTTGTTTCCTACATATTAAGTCTGGGACAAAAACAATTAAGCATTTTATTAAGTTCTGTAAAAGAGACAGTACAAGAGGCACCATTACAGTCTCAACCTTTATGGGCATATTGAAACTTAGCCATGGTTTTAACAGAGCCTTCTCTACTCAGAATGAGGAATGCCAAAGACAAGTGAATCAAAGGCGCTGTAAAGCACAGAAAACAAGTCAGTGATATCCACAATGAACTCATTCTATTAAAAAAATACAGCAATTTAGAGTATCATAAGGAAATCAGAAGATTTTTAAACATAACCTGAAGATTCAGCTATTTACAAGCCTCAGATTTACAACTTTCTCAAAACTATCTCTCTTGTATTCAAGCTACAGAGAGCCTCAAAATAGAATATGTTATGACAATACATTAGATGAATACATTCCATGACAATAGCAGCATAAAATAGGCTTGAATTTTCTGATTTTAGGTAATTTTAAAACATTCATGAGAAGTGCCCTCATCAATTAAGCAGACACCATCACTTCCATGTGCCAATTAACAGAAATGAACTTTTAAATAAATTATGGTTGCAGTTAGCTTTTTTACTTTTTCTTCATAGCTGCAATGAAATACAGCAATTTTACTAATAAAGTTATAATAGTACACGGTGATACTGTCTAACCTAAGTCAGAAAACAAAATTCCGTGCTTCCTAACAAAGTAGTTTTAAACCTTATTCAGAAATTAAGCACAAGAGTCTTTCAGGCTGCCCTCAGTTTCAGCACTAAGATCACACTCTTCTCAGCCAGGAAAAGGACTACAATATTTCATCTCTCAAATGAGACATGGAGCTATTCAACAGTTGTGTATGCCACTGGGAAAACATACATCTCATCCTCACTAAATGACAATTTCTATAGCGCATTTTACCAACCCTACAGCTCAAATTAAACAGGTCTAAAACACAGAGGTGATGCTGACAGAGGAAGGAACAACTGTAACTCTAGGTACAGATCATCAAAACTGTTACAGAGAGATCAGACTACTTGTTTACTTGTTAAAAGAGAGGAACTGAGCTAAGCTGCACAATAAGACTTCATATTTTAACAGTCATACAAACTAAAATTGTAACATAACGTGGCTGGCATTTCATTTCTCTCTGTGCTACCCTTAACCGACATATCTGCTGAGATACGCAAATGCTTGGCTTCAGACCCATCCTCCCATCTCCCCTCAAGGTTTCAAAGTTTTTCACTGCAGTATAGCATGCACACAACAGACTACGCTAGTTCAAAGTAGGGGAATCATTAAAATACCCAAGTAATAAAGACAGATTATTTTTTCACTGATATTTTGTCAACGTTGGCAGCAGAACATTCCAACACCTGCAATACTTTGAGTCCCACTTGCAATGTATACCAAAAAGTAAAATGTATTTTCTTAAACTGAAGTCAGGATGTATGCTGATTCTTGCCATCTCCTGCAGATGGAAAATGAAGCATGACCATACATTATTAAGGAGGTTATTGATTACATGTAGGCCATAAAAAAGTGGAAAGGAACGCTGAAGAGGTGCTTCTTAAGTAGTTCTTTTCATGCTTACAAAATTTTGAGTAAGCAGGGCAGGTTCTTATGTAACCTCAACCCTAGTGAAACTATTTTCTGCTGATTACTGTCTAGAACAGAAGTAGTAATTTTATATCACCTAGACATAAACTTGAAGAAAATAAATTATTAATTACTCTCTCCTTCAGGAGTTCAACACTTGAATTAGAATCAAATCCTAAAAATTTGTGACCATCAAAGCCTTTTTAATTATCTCCTTCACTTTAAATTACTCTAGTGTATGTCATTAGGACTTCAAGGATAAAGATCATAAGCTGATATTTTGCAAACTTTATTTTTTCATACTAGAATCCTGTTGTTTTACCTGTCTGTTCTTCTTCCTTTCCCCTTTCCTCCAATCCATGTTGGTGTGCAAGAATGAGAACTGCTTGTGATTAGACCTTGTTGATTCCTAAAAAGCACAAATACTTGCAAGAAGTAACTATAGCTGTTCCCTTCTATGTCCTGAATGAACTGAGCTGACCTGTGGGCCTACTGACAGATGGATACCATAAAGACGTTTTCTGAACCCCAGTGCTTCAGAATCCGAAAACTTGTCATTTACATATCAGATGACCAAGAATCTGCTTAACATCTCTCCGAAGTGAGTCATAATTTTTTGAGGAAATTAATATAAACCAATGCATTTTGGCCCTCAAATTCAGTTTCATTAATTTTAGTAAAAAAAAAAAAAAAGCGAGAGAGAGAGAAACACAAATTGAACACTTTGTCAGTAAAACCAACAACAGTGAACAACACCTCTTCCAATGAACAGAGTGCTCCTTGAAAAATGAGCTTCCATTTAGAAGTACAAGGCCTTAGATTCCTTTTCCTTATTTAACAGGGCTTAACTATTAAGAACTTGAAATATGCAATACAGGTCTTAAAGTTACCTTCATTCAACATTTTAAATGAAGGATAAATGTTTCCCAGAAGGGATTACGTCAGTTTGTTGCATTAGGATACTATAAATGTATACAGATAAAGTCACATAAGATATATATACCTAGATCTATTTTTTTATTATTTATTTTTCATTTAAAGGCTATGCATTTGCTTACCTAAACAGCAGACAACACTGCTTTGTACTAATGTGATTAATACTTCCAAAGCAATTGTGATTGAACCTCTCTGTGAACTAGAACATCGGATTAGAAGGCATCCGCATTTAAAAAGCCATCACTAGCAATGTTGGGTAGAGATTTTTTGTCTTTTTCTCAACAGAAAATTTAAAATACTGCATTATTATGACTGTGGCACAGAAGAATATTTGGGTCGAAGTAGAAAATTAGATATCCCAGTACAGGTCACAAAACTGTTTCTATTACAGGTATGCTTCAACAGTTCACATCTTCAAAACCAAGTCTGTGTTTTAACTCAAGCTTTAGGATAAAACATACAAAAAACAAGGCACAAGACAACAGTTCACTGGATCTCAGCCCAATATGAATACATACTTTCTAATATTAATCCAACAGAAAAAAGAATATATGGAGTATTGAAGTTGTGGTTCTAAGGTAGGGAGAAAAAGAAAAAAACCAAAACAACTCACACAAGTCTTCCTTTGCCTTCATTATAACTTTTACAAGACATGATCACTTTAACAACTGTGAAAGTACTCTTACAAAGACTTCTTACATAATATTTGAGTACAGTCTAGATTTTTATTTTCTACTGATTTTGTAATTTATGAAATAAGTGGAGAAAGACTACTGAGTAGTGTTAGGTTTGGAAACAGATCATTTAAAAACTGAAACTAAAGTCAAGAAAAGATTCGGAAATAGAAGGAACTTTTTAAATAACAGCATTTAAAGAATTTAAAAAATATTATCTAAGTGATAAAACATAATTTATATGAAATTATTGTTACAGCTTAAAAATATTCCAACTACCAACTATTTTAAAGGCTTAAGCAAGCTTTTATACATAGGAACAAAATCATCAGGGAAAACGCTAGTCAAAAAAAAACCTAGAGTAACTTAAACTTTAGTTATTAAATGCAGAAATACCTGGTGGGGAGTGAGGGTGAGGAAACATGATAAGAGAAGCATAGTGCTTCTGCATATCAATGCAGTACACTATTAAGAGCTAATTAGATACACAGAATGACCTTATCCCTCAGTCTTTCTACTGTCAGAAGCAACTCCAGACAGAAGCAGTGGCTGCTAGTGTGGACCAGAAACCCAGTCATGGTTCTCCTTCCAACCTACTGCCCCTCTGCAGCATTCCCCTCACTGCAGTGTCATTAGAACCCTCTTTTTCAGCCCTCCTCAAAGTCTTATGTGACACAGGAAGGGAGAAAATTAAAACTAAAATTGAAAAGACCACCACACCAGCACAAAAACGCTGGCAGAGCTACCCCAGAGAAAAAGAGAGAGCAGACAAGTGGAGCTTCCAGCCTTCTTCCCTTTTTTTTTTTCTTAACTATTTCATTCCTTTCATAGTCAATAACAGAAGCAGTAGCCACTCCAGTGTTTGTGAAAGGGAAATATTCCCAAAAAAAGCTTAGGGTATGCTTAGAATTTATGAAAGATACTGAAAAAAATATTTACTTTCAATTTCAAGATTCTCTTGTATAATTCAGAAGCTTGTTTACATGTTTTTGTCACTATAAAAGCAAAACACTGGCTGAAAGAGATCTCTTCTGCTACCCTTTCCTATCTCCAACCTGCACAGGGAATAAGCTATTCTTAACTGATCTGTAACCTCCATCAACAGAAATGGTAAGTTTGTGGCCTGATTTTTCTTCTTATCAAGCAAAAAAGCAAGAATTTATCAGTCATTATATATTTTAATATACGAGGTTAATATACAAGGTAAGTTGCTCAGTAGTTTTCCAAGGGGCATATTTCTACAAGAAGGGCCACATGATACACAAAGAAGACTGAAGGTTTTTAGAGCAAGATTACAGTACATCATTTCAAGTTCATATTTGGATGATACTGAAGTACAACTGTTTCAAACAGAAGCAACAGATCTTGACAGAGCAGTCTTTCAAGAGACTGTCCTCAGATCTTCCTTTATGTCCTATTTTTCAAACCCATTAAAGGTAAGTTGCAAGAGAAGTGTCAAGACCTCAAATTCAAGTAACTCCTACACAGCTGCCTTACAGAGTTTACGTTCTTGGCTCTATGGATTCCACCTTTAGCTCATTTCTTCCTTGATAATCTGTTTCCAATGATTCACTACTAATTTGGTTTTGCTGCAAGATTAGACATTGGACACTATTTTCACTTTACTAAATCAGTATGTAGGTCTAAAATGCTATGCTAGCAGTCTCAGTCTTCAACAAAGTGACTGATTAGGTGTCCCATTTCCAGAGGGATGAAAGAAGGAACAAAAAATTATTTCTAAGGCATATGTATACTTACCATAAACAGGTAAATTATGAGACATTCTTTTAACTGAGATATAATTAGAAGGGTCTCAGAAAATGGTGCTGGTTTTTTAACTGTTGGTGAGAAAGAATGAAAATTGGTCTGTCAAGCTGAGATGAAACATCCTGTCCCCTCATCAGTAAAGAACTGAAGAAGCTGATGACAAATATGACTCTCCTCTCTCTCTCTGGTTCACCTTAAGGTAGGTGAGAATCTACATCTCATGCAAGATGTGATTTCAGGCAGATGGAGACTAGTAATGAAAGCACAAAACCTGCTTGAACAGGAGAGGGGGTAAATAAGGAGAGCTTTGTTTGCTGATAAATTCCCACTGGAAAGACTAAAAAGCATGGAATCAAAATCTCCAAAATTTTATTTTTATGCTCTAACATTGTGTAACACTTCACAGAAAAACACAACACACATGTAGCATATGTGCAATCATGCAATGAAGCAAAAGAACTCATCTAGCTGAGAAAGTCTTAGGTAAATCCACATAGAGCTGTCTTCACTGCGCATAGTTTGTCTTACAACTACAAGTGCTTTTGATAACACAGAGCAAGATGAGAAAGAAGAATGGGAATGTATCAGCCAACACTGTTGCCAAAAATTCCTTCATGAGATTACACCCTCAGGTGAACTTACAAGCATTAACTGCTCACTACGTCATCTCTCCTTCCTGCATTGCGGTTCTATTTTAAATTTCCACTATAAGACTATTAATGGCCACTTTATATCTATTAGTCCTGCTAACAAAACTGAACTTACATACTGCCTCCTCTTCTCTGTCTCACTCACAGATTTTGCCAAGCCTAACAAAATGCACTTTTTAATGACAGGCTCTCCCATTTCAGAATCTCTTCCCTCCATATGTTCCAGTTTTATTTTACTTAAGAAAAGCAACTAGAACTGTGAGTAGTATTCCAGATGATGTCTTAGCAAAAGTTTGCACAATGTTAACAATTCTTTCTTCTCTGCTGGAAATACTGTATCTGGTACAATCTTGTACTTGCCTTCTCAACACACACATCAAATGGCCACCTAATATAGCTGCATTTGTCTCCTCAGACATTTCCAACCAACCAGCCTTAGCCTACCCAAAAGCCTGTTACTAGTGTTTTCACACCCAAGCGGTAGATCCTGTATTTAGAAGTTTGTAATTTCCACTACTGATGTCCTTGGATTTTTTCCTTTCTGAATGACGCCCAGATCCTTTTCTGCAGCAATCATACTCAAATGTTGCATCAAAAGAGCATAGTTCAACCAGTAGAGATCATGCTAATGTTTTTTTTTTTTCTTTTAAAATAACCTGACAGACAAGTAATCCGAAACTGATCAATGACAAACCTTCACTTTTTTCACTATTTCCTCTTTGTATGCCCTGTTTTAATTCCTTCTTTAGGCCCACATCTAATACTTCACATTTACCACACTCTAATCTTTTTGTTTGTTTTGAAGAAACCAGTAACCCCAACTACAAGAGGGAAGTGTGAGGGAAGCACTAGCACATCTCACTAACAAAAGGGGTATTTTCATTGCTTCGAATACACCACCACTAATTCAGCCACCCCAACATTACTGTATTACAAAAATCAGAACTTTCCTACATGTTCATGACAATGAAGAAAGGTCCACTTAACTTGCAAGGGCCACTACAGAAGTAGAGCAGAAACTTAACATTTTTTATGGAAATAACCTCATTTTAATACTGCTGTTATGTCTGTGATAACATATGACAGTTCCTCAGAACTGAAAATGTATCACCTTTATACTGTAATATATTCAAAAGGTTTGGAAATTCTTTGAGGGCCTCTCTCTTCCCCATATCTAACAAAACTCCCATTTAATTTGTTACCACTACACAATAGTTAAGTCTCAAACTTGAAAGATGGCAATGGTAAAACAAAACAATGTTTTTACAACACAAACATATACTAGGAATTGGTATCTCCCACCAAACCAATACCTGAATCTAAACAGAATTTATTCTAGTAATCAGTTCAATCAAAATTGCTGTATAGCTCAATATTTAAATTTTGATTAAAAAAAAAAATCTCAGTTCAGTTCAACTGTCACTTAAAATCATAGCCTCAAGGATATTTCTGTGTGCATGCCAATTCACAAGACCCTTTGGAACCAATAAATAGAAGTTACTGAGGTCAGTGAGAGAAACCAAGTTTCTAAGTGAGGAATTTCTCCGGTGCATCACTGATCAGTAAAGCTAAATTATCCAAAGAATCTTGATCCAGACAGACAGCTTCCTGTACTTCTTACGAGAGTTTGGCCTCTGAACTTCCAAACACCTCCATGTGTTAAGAAAACAAAAAGTATCCTGAAAAGAAAGTCTGTCTTGTGTGTCTCAAAAGTATGCAGATAAGTATTAAATTTCATAAGCTATCATCAAGATCATGTATGAAGTGAAGGAAAACATAAATACATGTGGTTTTATTTTAAAAATGCTGGAAGACTTCTGTCATTTTAGAAATCATATTTATGACTCACATCATCAGCCTTTAGGGCAATTCATAAGATTTTAAATTATGGAAGGATTATGGGATTTAAGAACATTCAGCTGAATATTGTGAAAAAACTTTGTGGTTATGATATTTATAGAAGGTTGTTGAATTCTCTCTCCAGGGGAAAAATTAATGAATTCTGACTTCTTGAAATCTGAAGCTTTCAACAATATAACGTAATAAAAAGATCTGACACAGTGAAGAGAAGAAAATTCCCATTTGGATCTGTTAGATTTTTTGAACAGAAGTTCTTTGTATTTTTATATATTTAATGCATAAAATACTGTTCAAAGTCAGGGTATGAGTTTTGTTTTTTTTTTTTTTTTTTTTTTAAGTACAGAATGCATTTCAATAACCTAGATATCTTGATGAAAAAAAAATAGTCTATACCATTTGTACTAGCCTTTTTCTAAACTTTAAACAAGTTACTTTTTAGTAGTTTATGTAGAAATGTAATTTTTCTCACTAATTTCAAAAATTAAAGAGGTCTTGGAAAAAGCTAATGCAGCTACAAGAAAAACCTTTAAAACTAAATACAGCTGTTTACCTTACTAAATACCTGGAAGGTATATTGTTATATAAGTATAGTAGGAAAATTAACCACTGTTTGTAAAAGTAACAAGTACCCTAAGTACTTAAACAGGAGATACCAGTTTCCTGTAAAAAAGTTGTTTATGAATTTTAAATTAAACTCTGCTCTTCATGTGCTAATTTAAAGTTAAAGGTCTCTCCTTAGCATGATCTTGTCATTAGAAAGTCTCTACCACATAAAATATCTCATACAGGACAATTATTCCTATATGAACTATAATCACCTACAAGACAATTAATACACATATATTGTACAATCATTTCACAATTTCTTTATTGAAAGAAGCCACAACATTTTTTCTAGTTGCTAAACATTTAAGAGAACTGTTAACAACCTGAAATTAAATGTAAAGCTTTTACTTAAAAGCCACGTTTTATATTTTCCTTTTTTTTATTACAAAAAAGGAAAAGCTGCTATTTCCCAGTCAGAGCTGAGACACAGTTGTACTAATGTTTGTGGCAGTACTAATGTGAAGACAGCAAGGATGCCAGCAACCTGCCAGGAGCGGACAAGGTTTTAAGTACTGCTTTTTTAAAAAAACAACAAATTATTCCTGGAACTATGAAACTAGCAGGAACCAGAGCATTGACTCCATCTTTGTATGACCATTCAAGGTGCACACAATGAAAGACCTCACACTCCTGCAAGTGATTATTTGACCTTTGGGACACTGACAGAAATAGGAAGTTGAATTAATGGTTCAGGTTGGGAACAGCAGCTGACATTTCACCAATTTTCAGCTCCTCTTTATTTATTTTATTAAAGGCCTGAACAGTGAAATGAGGCAGATGAGTAACACCTTGGGTCCAAGAACAGATCTCAGTTTGTTTCCTTACATATTCTCCCACTAACAAGCAAAAAGTCAAAGTATTCCTTCAGTTACGTCAATCTAAATTCAAATCAAACTGCAGTGACAAATGCTGTGCTCTCGATCTGGACCACAGAGTTAAAGTCATTCCCTAAATTACTGCAAAGCACCAAACCACCTCCGCACTGATGTTCTTAAAAACAAAACAAAACAAAACAAACAAACAAAAAAACAATGACACTGGTAGAAGTTCTAAAAATATTTAAGAGGCTGTTCAGTACGAGACTTGCTGCTGCCTATTTGAGGCATTCCCAAGCTTAGTTTGCTTGGCTGCCACAAGTAGCTGGTGGCAGCTGCTACTGCTGTCACCAGAAAGGAGCCCAGCAGTAGAAATGCAGCTTCCAGCTTTGTTCTGGGCTACAGGAAAGAGTAGGTACATATGTCCACCTTCCCTGTCTTTCAAAAAGACAGACAAAAATAGAGGATTTAGCTAGTACTATGGTTTGAATGATGGCACATTCTCAGAGCTATGAAGAATCCCAAGTATTCAAACAGTGATGTTACAAATTTGAACAGAACTAGATTTTTAAACTGTCAATTGCTTTTGGACTGAAGGTCTGAACATGTGCTACAGAACCCTACCATCACACCCTCCTGCTTCATACTAGAAATTTAATTGTAAAATTAAATCTAACCATATTTTTAGATGAATTAGGGCTACACAAAACAGAACCAGAAGTTAACTGCTAAGAAAGGTAACATTTAGCAAAAAGTGAGAAGAAAAGCGCTGGCAGTTGAGGGGGGGGGAAAGGAAAATGGGAAGAAGAAATTAAATTATCATAGTATGTTTTCTTCATTATGCTTCTCTAGTCAAAATAATTTAAAGAGAGAGAAAAAGAGAAAGAAAAGTGCTAATGATTGCAGTCAATACATGAGGCAGTTAAATGAGTACATTATTAATAATATAAATTGGCATAGATATATATGATGCATATATACACACACACAACCCTCTCCCCATATATGTACACATACACAGTTAAAATGTGGTATGGCAAAACAATTCCAATATATGTTCAAGTCAAATCTTTTGCAAACACTTTAGAAATCTAGTTTTCTTCTCTGAAAATTGTGTCTGAGACTGCACTACCGAGCCATCTTTAAATAGGTCAGATCATCCTTCCATATTTAATTCTACTGGAGTTCTTATTCTACAAAGCCCTAGTATGGAAGCTAACTCATGGTCATAACAGAAAGTTACCAGATAAAGATATCTCATTCCGAAAAAAGCCTGATAAAACCATTACTATAAGTTTTTAAGTTTCCAGTTCCATCCACTCTTGCGTAAAATGCAGATGTCTCAGATACAAATTTTCACTACCATAAAGTTACATACTTTAATTATTGTAGCACACCAGCACAAAAACATCTTGTGTAATGGGTCAAATATCAGGCAAAACCCCAATAATTTAAGACCTGCTATTAAATTTGATAGTGTTCAGAAGCATTTATCAACAATGTAATTGCTGATCAGATAATTTAATTCATCCTGTAAAAGTTACAGCTGAGCAAAATTAGCAAGTCACATCTTAGTTTGCTAAAAAGACAGGACTGCTCATGTCTATGAAGCACCTCAAGATTTAGGTTCACAGAACAGCAAAAAAACATTTCATCAGGATTGACTTTGATACCTCTTGTCAGCTTACCAACTAACAAAACCTCTTTCATTAGCTGTCCGATGTTCTTTTCTCTTTTCACCTGCTAGCTAAAATCTGCACATTAGTACAAACAGAAAAATAAGGATAGAAATTTTCTTGTTTCTTCAGGGAAGTTAAAAAAATTAAATCCCAATAAAACTGTAAACTCAGTGCATTACTGAAATTTACCATTCCTCCTGGCAATTACTGCTGTGTAATTCCCAAGAATAACTGTCTTCAGCACAACAAAAACTCCACTTCTACAAACTGCTAGCTAAACAGCAACACAAGGAGCCCGTTCCAGTTTTGCGAAGTCTATATTCATGATTTATAATAAAGACTTTTTAATTGTATTTTAGTCAAGTGCAGATTTGGATTTTTGGTTAGAATGCCCAGTTACATGCCATCTCCTCTATTTCATCTTTCCCATCTATTGAAAAAGGTTTTATTTCAGATCACAATCTTACAAAAGACAATCCCACAGAAATATTTTAATCAATATTTTTATGTTGTGCATCAGATCTTTACCTAGGAATACCAGGCACTGAAATTAAGTAACAAAAAAAAAAAAAAAAAAAATCCTCTAGAGACAGTAGAAATGAAAGAGCACAATACATTTAGAATATTTGCAACAGCTGATAGCTATTTAAAAACACAGGTAAGATTTTAAAAAAATAAAATTATCTAAGTACTGCAGAAGTCTCATTTCTGAAGTTCTCACAGAAAAGGCATGCTAAAGGCTTTGAAAATCAGTTCTGTTTCTATGATGATATGCATACATATCCACAAGAGCACACTGTAGGTATGCAATGATATCTGGTATTCACATTCCCTCCCCCCAGGTAAACCCTTGGTATCAGTTACAGAAGAAAAATCACAGAGGACATCAGTCCTTCACTTCGGTTCTTCAGGAAGCTTGAGTGAAATGTAGAGCTACACAAGTTCACCATCTACCAATATTATATAGGAAAATTCACACATTTTTTAAAAATTTATTTTAAAAACCCCAAACATTTTAAAAGCCACATCATAATCTGCCTAAATTAAGTTTCCAGTTGCTCTACTGAGAGCAAATAAGACCACTTTGGGGTGAGAAAACAGCAGTTTACCAAGTTTTTAATTCGGAATTTAAGCAGTCCTGCGATAACAACAGAGAAAAAGGTAGCTCTTGTGCTTTCATGTACAGAATCACAGAATGCTAGAGATTGGAAGGGACCTCGAAAGATCATCTAGTCCAATCCCCCTGCCGGAGCAGGAACACCTAGATCAGATCACACAGGAACGCATCCAGGCGGGCTTTGAATGTCTCCAGAGAAGGAGACTCCACAACCTCTCTGGGCAGCCTGTTCCAGTGCTCTGTCACCCTCACTGTGAAGAAGTTTTTTCTCATATTCAAGTGGAACCTCCTATGTTCCAGCTTGAACCCATTGCCCCTTGTCCTATCACTGGATGTCACAGAGAAGAGCCCAGCTCCATCCTCCTGACACTCACCCTTTACATATTTATAAACATTGATTAGGTCACCCCTCAGTTTCCTCTTTTCCAAGCTAAAGAGACCCAGCTCCCTCAGCCTTTCCTCATAAGGGAGATGCTCCATTCCCTTCATCATCTTTGTGTCTCTGCGCTGGACTCTCTCCAGCAGTCCTCTGTCTCTCCTGAACTGAGGGGCCCAGAACTGGACACAATATTCCAGATGCGGTCTCACGAGGGCAGAGTAGAGAGGGAGGAGAACCTCTCTCACTAGGAAAGAAATATGGATAATCCCAAATTTAACAATAAAGAGAAAAGACAAATGGATGATGCACCTTTTCTTAGAGCACTCTACTCTTATACTGTTTGCAAAAGTTATGTAGAAAGCTATGAAGAGTAATAGAGCTGCTTATACAGCAATGCATTAGAATCTGCTCATACCTCCTTCATATAAGGAGAACTTCATAACAAGCTCTTAGAATTCCCCTCTGTATCGTCATGAAATCTGACAGAACCATGACAGTTCTTCTGTTATCCACCTTGCAGCACTCAAAACTACTATATTCTCTAGAAGTATTTAGAAAAAGCTCCTTTGTTAATTGACTAATGTTGCTTTAATAATGGAGGCACCTCCTATTAGCAAGAGCTACAGCTTCAGTATATGGTTTTTCCATATATTTTACATATTTGTAACACAATTAAAAAGTTCTCCATAAAAGCTAAACACTCAAAAAAGTGAAAATGGGAAAAAAATGTCACAGGTTATCAACTACAGTTCCTGGAAATGCATTATTTTCAATCTTAAACTGACTGCTTGCCTTACACAGAGCACGTTTCTTTGCACCTTAACATAGGCCACACCAAAGCAGTTGAACATTAAAACTATGATTGAATTACAAAGTTAAGTAGTCTTTACAATCCAATATAAGGCAAAAAATATTCACCCTGTATGTGAACAGCAGTCTTTCAAGACTGTCTGCTTTCCCAGCAACCTCCCTTCCGAAGAGCAACCGGAGAGAGCACATTACACGTTCGACAGACTGCAGGAGCAGCAGTCTATCAATAGCTGCCAGGGGCCTCTAACTCTCTTGTACAACCATTCTGCCAAACACAGAATGAGCTATTTATAATAAAATGCTGGGCATACTGAATCTCTGCCTCTATAGCAGGTTTGACAGCCCTTCACCCCAGTCCCATACATCGGTATTGCAACAGGACAAGGACAACTCCGTAAGGCGGGAACAAGTCAAGAGATTCAAGCTGTCTGTGAAAGCCAAATTCTCTAGCACAGAACTATTCTCCTTCTTCACTGTCTCCTGCTACACTTGTATTCATAGCTCTGCCAAGCAACAAGCATTAAACACTTATCAACAAGTTCAACCAAGATCAGCACCTGCAGGATACCCAGTTCACCTCTGGAGAATGTCAATCAGTTCTGTGTTGTGTCAAAGCACCAGAAGCACGTACTGAACTAGATTACCTGTAAGAAATTTATTTTCACACATAAGAGGTTTTTTTTTTAAAAGTTTTTGAAATGTAAGTTACAGGTTCTGCATGTAGCTGCACCTTTTATCATGACCTTGCCTCTATAACCATCTCTCTTCTGCCACTGACAAGCGGCTTTTGCAAGCACTGTTCACAATTTTAGCAAACATAGCTTGAATATTAATGTAACAATTTATGGCCAAAGCATATTTAGGCAAGTAGCTATCTAGAAATTACAACAAAGAGGTTATTCCTGGATATGTAATTAGCAAAGCTGAGAATGTAACGCTTATGCATGACTTGGTACTATGATATTTATCAAGACTATAAAATACACTCTATGTTGTATTATTTAACAATCTGGCACTGACTGCTTCTTTGCGCCTAAAATACAGATCATATGTGCTTTCAATTTATTTGAAAACATATTTCCTGCCCTCAACGCATCAAATAACAAACAGAACACAAACTTATTAAAAAAAAGGTATACACATTTTACTACATGCCTTACTGTAATTTAGGTACCATATTGGGTCAAAATCAAATAACACCATTTAAAAAACCTATTGCTTAACATCAATTTGCAGCACAAGCAGACAGCTTTCCATGCTAGACAAGTAGGCACCTCATTTACACACAAGCAGGTTATTTTGCTCAATGACTCCTTCCTGTGCTCTACTGCATCTCTGGACCTTTTTCAAGAGCAGAAAAGTTGGGGAGATGCCAGAAGTAACTCCAGCTGCCACCTGGACTACAGCTTGATGATTACTTAAAGATGAACCATTATACAGGTAGACATCAAATGAGAAAACCCTGTCCTTCCAGGAATGCATTTCTGACATGTTCTTTGTATTAGCATCGGCAGTTGTGTTGCCACAGGAGATGAGTAAGAAATGCACCTAGTGAAAAATAACCCATCACAAAGAACTGGGATTAGATGAGTTGGTTTTCAGTTCTCTTCTGGTCACTGGAAGGATCACCTCTTTCAGAATCAGATGTTACATCAATCAGCTTGAATAAAAGAAATGGAAGTATAACTCGAGCACTTGTCAGTGTTAAAGGATGAAAGACTGTTACCAGAACCAGACAGGTCTTAAAAACATTTGAAGAATCCTATTTACAAACCAGGTTTGGTTTCTCTTTTATACTGATAATCTTCTATTTTACATAAATTAAAATTACAGCCACTGCTATCACTAAGATTACTCCAGCCAGAAACTTGATTATAAAAGTAAAGCTAAGATTTCACTGGCCAGAAAACAAAATTGACGTTCCGTGACTTCTGTCAAAAGCTAATTCACTTTTGCCTAAAGTTTAGATGCAAAGAATTAACCTATCATTCAAACCTGTTCTTAATATAGTTGAGAATCACACAATACAAAACCCTGAAACAAGCCGGACCCTTAGGCCAGTCACCAATGGTGTCCCTCAAGGGTCTGTCTTGGGACCGGTGCTCTTCAACATATTTATCAATGACATAGATGAGGGAATCGAGTGCACACTCAGCAAAGTTGCAGACGACACCAAGCTGAGTGGTGCAGTTGATACAACAGAGGGAAGGCATGCCATCCAGAGGGACCTGGACAGGCTGGAGAAGTGGGCCATTGAGAACCTAATGAGGTTCAACAAGGCCAGTGCAAGGTGTTGCACTTGTGCTGGGGAAATCCCAGGTACTCATATAGACTGG
>NW_010135078.1:0-12622 GCF_000699245.1 Pterocles gutturalis
TAACATTCTGTGATTCTGTGAAAATACTTGATTTGCACAGAAACTACAAATGCTTCCAACTTTTTCTGCAGGAGGCCTTATTTCTGTTTTCCTTTACTTTTCCACCAGGTGTCACTCTGCCAACCTGAACGGTTTGTACTACAAAGGCCCCTATACTGCAAAGACAGACAACGGGATTGTTTGGTACACTTGGCATGGGTGGTGGTATTCTCTGAAATCAGTTGTCATGAAGGTCAGACCAGCAGACTTCGAACCTGATATTGTTTAAGTATTTTATTAAGAAGATTTATGTAGTTACTCTTTTAGCAAATGAGTCCAGATTAAAACAGATGGGCAAATTTTTGCTTCTCATCTATGCATATACAAATCTGGAATAATTCCTCTGCAACCAGTAGTTTTATGAGATGTAAATGAGAAGACAATCTGGCCTATGCATCTGTAGATACAAATACTAGTGCTAATATGTGTACAGGATTTTTTTTATAAGGCAGGTGTTCACCTAGTAATAAGGACATCTTCATTGACATGGAGAATTTTTGTCTGTTGCAGTAACTGCAAGTCCTTTCACCTTTTAAAAAAACAGTATTGTCACCGTTCTGTCTCAAAAATGAAAATGAATTGCACACATTACAACCAAAAAAATGTTTAAATATAAGTGTAAGGCTGGTTTACTCGATGGATGGAACATATTTTCTTTGGAATGATTCAAGGCTTTAGAAGTGAGTTGCCTGTAAATTCCTCTGATTTATTTGTTGCCCGTGTTATGTACACAGCATACATAAAAAGTATAAAGAATGAGGCAGGGAACTGAAGGAAGAATGGTACCAGGCTAGAATCAATTGAATCCAGCATATGGGATTGTCTGTTGTTGCTGAAGCATTTCTAGGGCTGATCACATCATTTCAATCTAACATTTTTAGATGCTCAGTAATTACACCTTTCTTCTTCTTGGTAACCATTATGTCTTTCTTTTTTTTTTTTTTGGTATCACTTGGTAACAAAACCTGGACTTTAATGTACTGACATTTGGAGTTTACCAAAAGGCTAAATAACAAAAGCTGCAACTAATTTTCATGTGAGCTACGCTTTGAACATAGACTACCATAATGAATGTGTAGAGGGAAGGATATTTCATGTGCAGCTAAAATCTGTCATTTTAGAGGTTCTTAGTGCTTAACTCTATATATTTTTACTTTCTTTATGTGTCTGTTAGATTCCACAACTCTACAAATTTTAATGTCCTGTTCAGTCACTTGAAAGTGGTTCTGCTTCTAAACCCATTATCTTCTCCTTTTCCTGTGTCCTTGTCTTGGGGAACTGGGCTCCCCCACTTCTCAAGCTGCAGATCCATGTTTTACTTGTACAAGAAAAATCATTAAGAGACACTCTCCCTATCCCTGGTTTTTGTGCCTGCACCACAATAGACTCTAACAGTAATAACAAGAATTGCTGATTAGTCTTTGCTGCCATGGAGAAGATAGGAACACTCTAAAAATCTGTCTGACGAAATGTAATCTATTTCTGCTCAGCAAATGCAAATGAAGATTTTAAAAAACACATGGATCTGAGCCAAAGTTGAGCACTTTTATTTCCCTGCTTTCCTAAAATAATTTTGTTTTTGTGGTTGGACTGCTAGTCTCTCTCCCTCTGTCCAAATAGTTTTTGAACCTGGCAGTCAGTTTCAGTCAAGCTTAACACAATTGATACTAACTTTTGGCAATCTATCAGTCAATTTATAACTACATTGATAAGAATACAGGTCAGCTGAATGATAACTCCCTGCTTGGCCATTTTTCCTTCCATTACCATCCTCCAAAACCAAAAGTTTGTCAAGAATCCTTGAAAGAATTACATAGAATAAGGGAGGGAGGATGTATAAAACAACTAGGGGAAAAAAGAAAGGTACATATGAAACATCGCACTCGATGAGATAAATCAGATTACACCTAAACAATAAAGGGAATTAAGTAGAGAAAAAAATGGGGTTCAGGCAGCTAAAAAGAATGTTTTCATATTAAAATGGTGCTGATAAAAATTTGCAGTATAAAGATATTGAGGTCTGTGCTTTTTGTGGTAATAGCAGGTATTCTAGATAAGACATTTTTTTCATGATATACCAAAAGATACTCTGCTAGAGATTTCCAGCGTTTAGTACATCCCTGTACCCCTGCATGAGAGGACCGGCTCTACAGCTGCTAATTTGGAACCTTGTTTAAGCAATTAAACGAAATTAAATTATGTATCTGACAGGAAGGCCTATCTATATATGTGTATGTATACATACATATGTTTATATACAGGTATATATACATTCGGCATTCAACATTAAGACAAAAGATCTGATATGTATTTTTGTCCAATTTTACTACAGAATTTAAAATGGGTTCCTGTGTAACTCTACGAGCAGGTCTGCAGGTATGGGTTGTTAGTAATACAGCAGAAGTTTTGGAGTAGTTTAAAAAAAGTGTTGTACGTACAGTATTTCCCACCATGATTTCCAAATTCTTCTGCTACTCTAAGAGGAGAAGGATTTAATTCTTTGCAAAAACATGGATGACATTATGTAGAATTTGTAAAAACACCCTTAGCTCAGGTATTTGGAGAGTATCAAGACACATCATATTCCACATAATTTAAATAAAAGACATGGAGGATTTAAGTACAGCAAAGCTGGATCTCTAGCACACAAAAAAGACTCAACATGTATAGATTGTGCTCATAAAGTCTGCAGTGATTTTTCTGTTTGCTGTACCATAAATCCGTCCTCTTTACTTTTGAGAACGCTAATGAAATCTTTCAGCTGAGCTAGGGTGCTTTTGTCATATTTTGATGAATTTTCTTTGTTGGAAACCATAAAATGAAGGAGGATCTTTCTTTGTACATCTTACAATGTATTTATATGTTTAGGTGAACTGAATGCTCTTCAAAACAAGGACTTTGATATCCTAGTGGTCTGAAAAGCATGAGGCATACTGCTAGCAATATGCAGAGTATTTAATTCCCATCATCTTTCTATGGCCTTTCTTTGTGTAATAAATCTTTTTGGCCACATGCAAAACATGTGAAAGGGTTGTAATCCAAAATGGTGATATAATTGTTCCCAAATAAACAAACCCTTTATTTTCAAAAGGCAAGTTTAAATAGCTACTAGACAAGAGTATAGCTGCCTGGCTTGCCTGTTCGTATTAGTTTATTTCTTCAACAGGTATGAACATGTCCTAAGGTATTCTTTATTCTTACAAGATAGCAGAACTAAGGCCAGTTTATTTGTTTAGGCATTAGACAGAACAACATAACTCCCAAAAGACAGAACAACATAACTCCCAAATAGCTGAAAATTAACACATACCATTTGATACAAATCATATAACCCAACAGAAGAATAAGAATCAACAAAATAACAAGGAAAATGTTTTGTCAGTCATGATTTAATAAAGAATGTAATGATAGCTACAAGCAACATGTAATTAAAAATGCATAGTTTCTTAATATTTGTTCAAGGGAAACACCTTTATATTTTCAGTTGTCTATTTCTGTTTTCTTCCATTTGCTAAGCATTTTGGAGATTAAAAGAACGGAAACCACAAGCCCAGGTGAATTAACTGAGCAGTAAAAGAGCCTTACATGCTACATTTGTTTTCCCTAGAATGTCTAGTATGCATTGACAGAGCTGAGGTACTGCAATCTGGCCTACTGTTTTCCCGTGGGGTCTCCTCTTCAGCTCTACTGTCTAGCCAGAGCCTACCTCTCCCCACCATTCCCAAAACTGTTACTCCTGACACCAATTCTTGAACCCCTTTTGTAAGTATAACATTTTGTTCTGTCAAAGCTACTTCTCCTCACTGTTAGCAAAATCATATACCCAGAAAGGGGAATCAAACCACAGCTTGCCATGCCTGTGAACATTCCTATCGTGTTCCTTTAGTTTTCTCCTCATTGACTCAAAAAGAATGAAAATACAGCTTTTTTTTCAGTAATAGGTTCTCTTTGGCGGTTGTAAAAGAAGTAGAAAGAGCAGTAAAAGTATCCAGGGAAGTATTCTGTATTTAGGTTTTCAGAAATTTCCACTTATTTCTTCTTGGGTTTTTTTAAGTTGTCTATTAAGAAAGCAAAAACCAGAGCTATTCAGAACTAGGAGATACTTTGAAACTAATATGAGCATATGCTTGCTGTTTTCTCAGAGTAGGTCTGAGAATTGGGAAATCAGCAAGGTTTCGAGCATTCAGCCAAATACTGCATGCAATACATGCTCAGGGAGAAAAGTTATCATTTTTGTTAGTTCAAGTGCTTGTTCAAAGAGAATATAAAACTTTACAGTGATTGTAGCTCTTTGATGCTTAATTAGATTTTTGTTGAATACATAGCATTCATCTGAAAATCATCTTTTCCAGGTACCGGAGGGACATCTTAACCTTTGTTTAAGGCAGGATGAAATCCAGATTGTCATTGCTACATCTTCAGTTAATTAAGACAGTTCCTCTTAATCCTACCCTAATGCTAAATAGGTTGTATCAGAAACATAATGTTGATACGTAAATATTGATTAACAACCCAGGGCCAAATTAATATGTTTGTTTGCTTGCAGAAGAACTGAAATATGCCCTTTTCAAAAAAACCCCTGCAGCTCACTTTTTTCCATCCTTCCTCAGCAACTCGTAAATACCTGTGTATAAGTTCTTTTACCTGTCTCCTACAGAATCTAAGCTTCCTTCCTTTCTTCTCTTCTTCCCTTCCTGATGACAGATGTTTAATCTTGCCTGTTAGTCGTGGCTTACATACCTGTGAACGCCTGGCTTAAGAAACCTGTGTAGCTCTGAGGTTCTGCAGAAGCTGAGCAGAGTCTCTGAGCTGCTAAATAGTGTATATAGTATAATAATAGGCATCTAAAATGGCAGTTGGGTCTCCAAATCTACTGTCAAAATCAGTGTCCAAATTAGTTTATAAACAGATGGGATTGAGTTATTTAATGAACGTGTCACCAAACACTGTGGGCAGGAAGACAAGCAGCTTCCTATTAAAAGTATATGGTTCTCACAAATGCCTACCTGAATTTCAGTGTATCCAGTTTGTTGTTCTTGCAAAAGGTCCCAAGTAATTTTTAGTTCATGGTCTCTATGTAATTGCAAAATTGTATTGCACAGGAGCCACTGGGCTGGCACTTTCTGCAACATGATAGTTCATGTTAAATTAGCTGAACACAGACAAGTGACATATGAGCAGAAAGGCTTTTATGTTAGTGATATCCTGCACTAGATGGTGCTCTGCACATGTATTTTCTTAGGCAATACCACATTTGTAAACCAGTACAAACATTGCTGCTGATTAAGTTAATTATTAAATGACAGAAAACAAGCCAAAAACATTTAAGTTAATTTAGTTCTAAACTCACTTTTGAAGCCATACATGAGTTCCTAAGGTTACCTAAACCCATATGGAAATTCACAGCATCTAATTATCTTGGGGTATGGCACATTTTGACAGTTAAAGTGTGGTCTCATTAATTTAAAAAGCCTTGTATTACAGCAGTAGTTAATTCTTCTGCTGATTATCAAACAGAAACAAAACTGCAATTTCCAAACACTACCTGAACTAACATATCTGCATTGCTGTAAAAAAAAAATTCCTTTACTGCTCGTCCCTGATGTGATCCCTTTCTATTTTTCACATCTCAACTACCCTGAAATTCAAGGGAGCTTTATTGGAGTGATGCCTATCTTCACATCCTAATACAAATAATAAAGCGTTTGAATGTTTCTTTTGATCAGGAAACTGAAATTTTGTGAACACTTGTGGCAGCAGCAGGATGAATTAAGTGTTTGTGCCACAGCAAATTCACTGCAGGGAGGGCAGGAAATCCATCTCCCGACAAGATGCCATACACCCATCTGGGAAAAGCATCCTCCCTGAAATCAGTGGGATATTCACGTGGTACTCAGCAAATGTAAAGTTTATGCTGCATGTAATTGCTAGAACGCACTTTGTAGGCTAGTACCTAAGTTTGAATTGTTATCAGCTGCAAGATGTACTAACATTTTACCTTGTGATGAAGGGGATTTTAATGATTGTAATGCATCTCCTTTTTCTTATTTTCTAATAACTTTAAATGACTCATTTTAGATATCCCATGGAAGTTTTTGAAATAATGCTAATTCAAATTCTTCCAATCCTCTGTCACTGAATCCTCTCTACCTCTGTTATGTAGCATGCCTAATTAAAGATCTCAGCACAGTTCTCATCTATTCCTCATGTTGACTCTTCCTAACAAGGAAGAGTTGGTTTCACTACCCCTCTCACTCAGTACAGAAAAAAAGAAAACAGAAAGATCACACCCATCTGGAGGAACAAAAGTCACTCTTAATCTAAAATTTCTAAGGAAAACATTCTAGAGTATTGAAGGAAGGGAAGGGCTTCCTTTTTACATTTACACAACTTGGAAAAAAAAACATATTTGCAGTCCATGACAATAACTTTAAATTCTGCTTTATATTTCTCTTTAACTCCCCAAAATTAAACTAAAGCACTTGAGCCTCTAGACCTGGCATAAAATTTCATATATAAGATACTGACTGGACACCTTCCCAGCTACATAATTCTCAACTTCTTTTTTTTTTTTTTTTTCTCTCCCCAAAAGAATTAACAAAATTAATCTCATGCAAATCAATTCAGTCCAGTAAAGTTACACTGGGGATGAATGACGCCTGTCATCTGCTCCTCAAGCAGGTAATTTACCTTGTATCCCAAAGAAAACACAGCTTTAACAACAAATCCTTTCTATTATTCTACTACTTTCTCATTAAAAAGGTATCAGCCATATTAATTATATAGTATTCTATAGGGAGTGTAGCCCTGTAAGTCTGTATGTGCTCTGTAATTCATCATATAGTAATGATCAAGAACCTCCTCTTGTGTTACCAGAACAACAAAAATATCTGTGCTTACATCCAACTAAAGCTGGAAAGAGCTAGAGCTGGAAAGCAAGGAAGATTGCCCATGACATCTCAGACTTACTTGCTGATACATGTGATAACAGGCTATACATTCTCTATATAGGTCTCACAATGTCTCTGTCATTTGTATACTAATTAACCCTCAAAACTGACATTTGAGAGAAATTAAGACATCCTGCAGCTTTTCAAAGAACACCATCACTAAAGATGTGGAATGAGCATTAGGCTGTCCAACATAGGAAGAGCTCCTGACAGAAATAATGGTATTACCAAATTCACTTTTGAGGACTTCTTGTACATCACAAAGTGAAAAAATGGACTTCCTTAGAGAACAGCACTACCATGATGATTTCAGCAGGTGAAATATAATTTATATGGATATTTACCTTTGCCTCTTACTTGATGGGCAGGCTTCTTCATCTAAGACAGCTTTAAAAAATACTGAACTCTGTATCATAGACTTTGCTCATAAAAAGTTCTTACCAGAGAACACAAAAGACTACCAGTTTCACAAGGAAACATACTGCATTATGGTCCTTTATAATATCAGTGAGAATACAGATATTTTTAAAGAATGCAGTGGAAGCTGATGTCTGGCAGCTGTCTTGTCTCTGCTATTCTTTTTTTTCTTTTTTTTTTTTACCTACAGTATCTCCTTTCAGTTGAATAGTGCTGAAACCAAAAATCTAAAATGAGGCTTGAGAGAAGTCAGCTGCTAACAAAAGGTTTCACTGTCTTTTCTTGCTGACCCACTAATTTAAATGCAAGCAACTCTGATGTGATACCAGAGAAAGCCTTCATTGGGGTGTATTTACGCTTAGTCATTAAAAACAAAGAAATTTCAGGAGACTGCTTCTTGGAAATGTTGTGACATAAATTTTCAGCTACAAATGGGTTTCTTTGATTATATGATAAAAATAAATATTTTAAGCAAAGCCTATATTATTCTCTGAAAGAAAGAAGTACTTCAGTACTGTTTATTTCACAGCCTATTTTACCATCAAGAAGTCCAGTCGTAGTGGGAAGAGAACAAGTGACCAAAACTAAAATCCCTTCTCTGGGACCTATAGATTTTGAAAGGCAGGGAGAATCTGGAACCCTTCTGACTCATGGATCTCATTTACTTAATATGAAGAAGAATAAAAAACGAATGTATGCATTTTCAGTTTAAGAAGTGAGAACTAGAATTCATAGTTGTAAGAGTGAGAATAAATGTTTTCTCTCATCACCTCTGATTTTCTCTGTATCACGCAGCAAGTCACTGAACTCTCTGACACTCTCCTCATGTATGAGAGAAGTATTTAACCATTTTACAGAGCCCTTTGAAACCTCCTCAGGAAAGATGTAATCCAAGGACTATGTTTTATTCTATTAGTAGCCTAGGCTACTAGTTCTGTCTGCTCCCTATCTATAATCAGGAATCTTCAGGTTTTTCGCTTAGATAAACTTACTAGCTTACTAGTACTACACTTACTAACTAACAGCAGTTCCTAAACTATACACAACATAGGAAGAGAGGTTAAGGCTTTTGTACACTGTCTGCATAGTGGTTAAAGGTGGCAGAATGTCTCCGGTTCAGAAGCGTTTTCCACAGCAATGAATTCAGTCTCTGGGAGAGGTGTACTGAGCAAGTATTTCAGGGTATATTTTAAATGCCCAGAGTTCTCCCTGAAAGATTACCTTTGCTAGCTTACATCCAAGCTGTGTATTTACTCCACTATACTTAGTCCTTATTGTCTTCAGTTTCTAGACTGGCATGACTAATTAAGGAAGTCTGCAGCTTCAACTTCCACAGAGACAGCAGCACTGAAGAGCAGGAAGTAATCAGCTTGAGTTGGCACCACCATCCATTATATCAATATTCACAGAGAGAGACAGGATCAGTAACTCCTAATAAGAACACTGCCTGTTATAGCCATTTTAAACACACTGCAAGCTGCTCATCATAGATAGCAAAGGAGATCTGGAAGTACAAGTCAATGTGCATAGTGTGGTATATCAGTCAGTTTCCTGGGACACATACCAACTAGGGAAAAAAAGCCAGGCATACAACGATTCCTTGGAGAATTCCAGCATTACACAGAGGCTTAGAAAATGCTATTAGTTACTACAGTTTGCATTTCAGGCTGTGGAAAATTATAAAAACTGACAAATGCCCACTAATAGGAGGCTGAGCAAGAAATTGTGGTTAAGGAGGGTATCATGTGGGACAGCAGGGATGAGTACTCTTCCGCTGCATATTCCAGCTCTGACTCAGAAGCTCGTCACAATAAAAAACATACATGTTTTTATAATTCCTTGTGCAAATAAACTGACTTCTGCCTTCAAAAGATTCCAACATTGCTTCTTGGTGGCTTATCTATATGCTAGCCTTAAGTTCAGCTAAGAGAAGGGAAGTACCTAGCAATGAAAAAACTGACACGTTCACTCCTACTCCAATTTAACTTTTCCTCCTCCTATCCAGGACTACTGGTCTATGAGAAAAAGGAACTGAAGTGAAAACAAAGAATGAAATAGATTGCCCAATGTTAAAGATTTTTAAACTTTATATGTTTGGCTTTTTCTTTTTTGTTACAGTTCCTTCTACTTCCAGTTAATCCTTAAAACTGCACAATAGCAGTAATCTTGTCCAATTTGTGAAGTCCAGTGACTTCAACGCTAGACAGGACTACATTTTCTTATGTAAGGCCTGTCCAGCCATTAAAACTACGCCACAGTCTTCCAGGCTGTTGCATTTTAGTTGTGGGTTTTTCTCCCTGGCAAAGTTTCTTTGGTCAGTTAGAATGAGTATTGGATGGAGCAAAAATAATACTTCAGACCTGTTCTAAGGAGAATAAGGATCAGTTCAGACATGAGTTCGTGTAAGATCTCTAAATGATCTATGCTGCAATGAAAAACATGGAGTAAAACACATTGAGAGCAAATAAGAAAATCTGTATTTTTTTCCCATTAGATTATTTTCACTCTAAATGCCATATGTGTTTTGTGATCTTCTTCCCTTTGTCTTGTGTTACCACCTGGGAGGGAAATATCCTAAATTTACCTTAATTTTCTTGCTCCCATTGGATACAAACCATTTCTTTAAAAATGACAAGCAAAAAAGCCTTGTTTTGTGTTTTATTTACTTCTTTTCCCCCAGTCTCTTATTGTCCATTCAGTAACCTTTCTGCATACAGAACAACATTCAGTTTCAATCACAAAATCAAAAGCACATGCTGTCCCTGCATTAATGTTGCAATTCTTCTGTCCACATTAGAGAGGATGGGGAAAGAGAAGAGGAAAGGTTTCATTCTCTGGTTATCTGACTTTTCACCTTTAGCAGCTCCATTTTGAGCAATCAGTGCTAAATCCTGCTGTAGGCTGCTGCAACACAGCTTCCTCACAGCATTGTTTTGTTCCATCCTGTCTCAGTAATGCTCAAATGGGGTCATCTTGTTGCCACACAAAACCGGTTTTGAACTTTTCCTCTCTATTTTGTTGATGCAAGTTTCTGTTTAGTACCCACTAACTTTACCCCAACTGCTCCCATTTCTGTAGTTTCTGTCCTGTTACATATACCCTGCCTTCTTCTACAGAGGAGTCAGTATGAACATCGGCATAACTTGCAATATTAAGATGCTGTGTGTCTAATGCAATGCACATTCAGTTACATAGAGATCTGAAACCCATAGAAACCTATTGAATGACCACAAAAATCCCATTACTGACAGAACAGGGTCTAAGCAAAGAGCGGTGTGCTACACAGTCTTGTGAGTTCAGAAGCATCATCAAATTAGCACCTATTAACAATTTACTATGCATCAGCTGGTCTGCAGAAATTGTCAGCATGTATTACTTTGCATTTGCTATAGGCAAACCGTGTGCAAGTTAGCTTAGCCTTCTCTCCCATCAGAACAAGTCACATCACCGTGTATTTGCTGCTGGCTAAGAGCTTATTCATCCTCATGTCCACATTTACCACTGTGCAAATGATACTTGCTAAATCCTGCTAACTTAATCTCACATCCAAGCCTCACATCAGGGAGATGCTGCAATAGCAATATGATTTACTTGCTCCTTAATCACAGAAAAGTCACAGAAGCAAATAATATTCAGCACTATTATAGACAGCCAACCTGCTACAGATAAGAATGGAACTGGTTTTACTTCAGCAAAAATTTGTTTCTTCAAAATATTAAGTCTACAGTGAAGCTAGTGTTGAAACCACTGAAAAGTAGCAAAAGAAACTGGTTGTGTAACCTTTTCCTTCTAATTTCCCTTAAATAAGTCTTTGTGCCAATAATTCTTCTGCAGACCCCTGTTAACCACTGTTTATATAGATGAAGGCAAGCATATCTTGGAGCTGTTGCAGAGGCATAGCCCTTAAAGGCTCAGGTGCACTCCTGGCAAAAATGACTTTCAAATAGGGCTGTGCTTCTTGGAATTTTATCTTCACCTTGGTTTCTTTCCAACAGACAGTTCCTTAAACAGAAAGATTTTAAAGAGGATTTTCAGAGGAAAAGGTGTTTTCCTTTAAAGACAAAAAAGAAAGAAGCAAAGAAACAATCAGTAATAGAAAAAAGTAAGAATGTGTGGTGCTGGATGCTTTTCATCCTGCACTCAAGACTGAAAGTCTCTATTCCTGCAAAAAAACTAGCCAGCTCCTCTGACTCATCTGCAAGTGTCTTGTTTCGAGAGCTCCTCCAATTTCTCTCATTTGCTATGGGATGCTACAGAAATTTGCTGTCAAGCATCACCTCTTTATCACATCAAATAGTCCCACCTGCAGAGAAATCCAGCTAGCATCTCTAGGCATTTTTTCACAAGTCTCTTCCTCTCTCCCTCTCCTCTGACCAAGTCATTCATCAATTTAGTGCCCTTGTGGTTATTTAAATATCAGCTCCAGTTCAGCATGACTGAAAACACGGATTTTACTTTTCGTTCAGTAATTTCTTGACATCTACAAAGAACACCACTATTCTCTTACGAAGTGGGCATATTTGACTGGAAGTCTTCATATTGTGTCAATATATTTACCTCTCAAATATCTTCTTCACACAATCTGTGAATTTGTGATCTCAAAATTTTAATAGGAATAAAACAGTTAAACTCATATCTATCTTAACTCCATAGAAGATGAAACTTACCATTTTTCTTATTACTTTAATTGCCATAAGAAAATGCTTCCAGAAATTATTGAAGTGTTGTTCTTATGAATTCTGCTAGAAACTATGAGCCAATTCTTTAATGTGCATTTAAGAATAATGGAAGTAATAAATAATTAGCAACACATACAATGTAGGGGTTTATCTAACAGATAATGGCCCATGAAAGGAAGAGTTTTATTGCATTAGGGAATCAAGTGAACTACAATTAGTCTAATGGTTAAAGCATTAAGAGTATTTTCTAATTCTCCACCAGTGCTGCTTCTAAATTGAGGACTGAACCTTGTTTTAGTGAAAAGCATATAAAAAAAATACCTAAGAGATTAATTTAGCCCAGCAATCTGTGATCTGTTCACCAATACTTTTTGTGGGGATACCCACAGTCTCTCTGATTCTTTTTTGAACTGTGGAGGAGAAATACCAAGGATTCTTAGAATTATTTCACTTGTAGCCATTAGAGGTAAAATCACCAGTAAAATTCCCGGATCGAGCCCAAATTATGATGCAAAGACATTTTTAACATTTTCAGCA
>NW_010135078.1:12653-16271 GCF_000699245.1 Pterocles gutturalis
CCTAATGATTTTCTCTAGCATACACCATCAGTATGTTGTCAAAGCAGGAAGTATGCAATTTTATTCAAATAGGCCTTGGGCAGAAAAGAAGTCACATGAATGTGAAGTGTGTGGTAACAAAAATTAAAGAATATTCATTAGTAATTGAGCCTCAGAAGATAATGAAGATTTTCAACTGTGGTGCTATACTCTTCTTCAACCAAAACCGACACTGGCCTCCAGAAAGGTTTGCTTTATATTATGCAGTGCTTTAAAATGTAGTCTGCATAAGCAAACAAAGGGGAACAGTGCTTACCACTTGCCAAAGAAATTAAATGCAGTTATTGACATTCATTACATGTCTCCACTGGCCCTCTCCCCACCTCAGAAAGAAAAAGAAAATAACAACAGAGTGCATTAGCCTCTGGCCTGCTGGAATTTTATCTGACAGACATCAGCCTTGCGATGCCGAGAATTACCCGTGAACACACCGCTGTGTAACATGAACAAATCCACAACATGGTGTTTTCCCAAATACAGCCAAGATAAGACTTACCACAGACTATAAATCCACCACAGGCCAAGCTGTTGCAGTGTTAAGAGCTGTAACCCCCCAAGTTCTGGCACTAGTTTCCTAGCCAGGAGACCCCAGCTCTGGGCCAGGTGGCCCCCCCTCCACACCACACTAGCAGCATTGGTACCTTGGACCAGAATTTCTTAACAGCCAGTATGAGAAGCACATCAGTTACCAATTACTGACACCGGAACTACAACCTTCTTGGCATCTAAAGCTTTTTAATTCTTCAGTTATGCTGGGGCAGGGTCTGAAGTTAAGACTTTGGCATCTTTCAAAAGCATTACATGAGGAAGGAGAGGTCCTCTGAGCAGCTAAAAAGGTAGAGCTTAGTCCTGGAGAGTCCTGAGGACAACACTGAATCCCTATCTGGCACTTCCTAGGAATGCCTTTCATTGTGCTTGCTGAAAGGCTGTTATTCTGAAGCAACTAATCCACATTCATTGGGCCAGGGAAGCAAGGCATCACTTTGCAATGCAACGATTAAGGTATCTAGCTGGGAGCGGGGAAATTTGAATTTCAATTCCTGCTACAAGACTGCTTTTCTAGCTGATTACCATATAATATTAAAGTACTGAGCAACCATTAAGAGTCAAGAGCAGAAACTGTGTGAGTTCCCTAATAACCTCTTCAAACCCATCCATTACCTGGATACCAAGAGGGCACAGACTTGGCCATCCTGTGCTGCTGCATTTTTACTGCTATTGATACTCAACTTACCTGGTACTATTTAAAATTATTTACACCTGTTGCAATCCTACCTATTATTAAAGACAGACATACAACCATCTCAGGGTAGGTTTTCTTTCCAACCCCTTCTGAAGCATTTGTAGAGCATACTCCTGACTAGCTCCTATTGATAAGAAATAAGGAAAGAATATAAAAAACTGCCTGTTACTCCACTTCTTCCCTTTCCCACCTATTGTGATATTCACCTCTTGCTTGGGTCTCTCCAATTTTTTCCCATGCTTTATTCCTCTTTGTGGTTTTGGTTACCTTCCCCCTTGTCATCCTTTATCTTCTATTTATCTTTCTCATGTGAGCTTTTTTCCCTTTGGTCCCTCTTCTTTCTTTTTTATTTCCCTCCTTTTTCAACATTAAGTGACATGATACTGCAGTCTTCTTCCAATATTTATTAAACTCAAAATGCATGGATCAGAAGTGCTGAGGAGGAGGAAAAAAAAAAAAAGCAGAGAAGCAAAAGTAATTTCATGGCTACTTGTCAAGAGAAGGAAGGGCTGTTACGAGGTTTTGATCAGAACCACTGTTTTCCAACAGCTTTTGATTAGAATCCCAGGAAAAGGACTTCCAAGAGCAAACAATGCAAAAAATTTAAATTATGCAGACCTCAGTGTCCTCTCTAGTTCCTTCTCCTTGCATTGAGAGTCCTTGGCCACTTTGAAATCATCCTTGATGAGATTTGACAAAATTTTGCACCATGTAGTGATTTCAGCTATCAACCTGAATACCATTTTCCCATGGGAGAAGATTTTAAAGGAATGCCAGTGCAACTGTTCCTGAATTCCCTCATTGCTACCTCATTTTAAACCAAGTCTCTGGTTTTTAAATTGATTTTTTTTCCTTGCTTGCTGCTGTATGAAAGGCCTAGACAAACAAAACCAGAAAAAATGAAAGAGCCATCAGAGTGGAATGGTTGCAGCAAACACTGAATGAACTGTGATCTTTGATGGGATAAAGATCAACATGACAAGCTTTCAGCTGTAGCGATCAGTTGATACTTTCCAGACCATCCCCACAGTGACAAAGACAGAGGCATTTTTAAGTGGTAACTGAGATTAGCCTCGACACGTACAGTTGGAGCCATGCCTGTGAACTTTGATAAAAGGCTGGCTATGTAAACTATCTATCACTCAGTTTCACATGAGCAGTAATCTAATGACACCACAAAAATCTCACAATGTCCCTTGCTCCACACGTCCAGCCACAGCAGTGTACTCCTGCCACGGTGCTTCAGCTGTGCTACGGAAGGGTTTTCCTCCCAAGGTCTGGAGCACCATAGAGACTCTCACTAAAGATTGGCATTATTCCCTCTCAGGGTGTCCAGTCTTGTACAATGCCCAGTCTTGTAGCCTGAAGGCACTCTTGCTCTAATTCGGCTCACTAGATTTGCAGTAAGCCCGTGCATAACACTAGTGACTCGAGCATGTTTTGGATGAAGCCCATAAAGATGGGCAAGATTGCTTTTCATGGATGGGAATAAAATATTTTGTTTGTTACTACTAAGCTAACCACAATAAAACAGTTCTCTTTCATGTGGTGATGAAACAAAGCAATCATGCTATATTCCTTTTTTAATTACTAGGCTGAAAGATTCAGTGTCTTCCCGGCATGTTTAATTCTGAATCCTATTCATCACATATATAAATAGCCAACAACTGTATATAGTAGCGGAGGGTGGAGTGGAAGGTCAGGGAATTAGCTTGATGTCAAGAAAACATTTCCTATGGAGTCACCAGATCTGTCCCGGATACAGACACCTACATCAGCCCACGGTGAGCCTGACAGCTTCTGTGCCCTCGTGTGCCAGACACGCTGGGTGAGCGTCTCCAACCTTGCTGGCATTTGAAGGCTTCTCCTCCTTGGACACTGCATAGACAAAACTTTTGGGGGTTTTGTAAAGATGAGTAGATTTTCCCTCTCCACCTCTTGTTAGAGGCAGCACCACCCTTTAGTGCCAAATCCCCAGCAGCTACTTACTGCATGGGGTCAGGGAGACTGCCACGAGATGAAGCTTCCCCATCAAAACCTCCGAGAGGACAGATCGTGGACAGAGCGTTGGTTCTGCTCCCACTCAAATCCAGGATGTCAAGGACAAAGAAGCGCTAGCAAGCAATACCTCAGACAGGGTGCTGAAGGCAGAGTTAAAAGTTGTGGCCAGTCACTACTAAACTCAAACACCTTGTGTGTGGTTTGCATTTGTAAACTATTTTGCATAAACACGAAGATTAGCATGAGTCCATCATTTTGCAGTTTAGGCCGTCAGGGGCCCAGGCGGGGGAATGCGGCCCGGCCTGCCCTGCAGCTCCCCGGGCTTGGTAACATCC
>NW_010135079.1:0-2387 GCF_000699245.1 Pterocles gutturalis
GCCTTGCTGAAGTCCAAGTAGATGACATCAACAGCCTTTCCTTCATCCACTAGGTGGGTCACCTGGTCATAGAAGGAGATCAGATTGGTCAAGCATGACCTTCCTTTCATGAACCCATGCTGGCTGGGCTTGATCCCCTGGGTGTCCTGTACATGTCGTGTGAGAACACTCAAGATGAGCCGTTCCATAATCTTCCCCAGTACCGAGGTCAGGATGACAGGCCTCTAGTTCCCTGGGTCCTCCATATGGCCCTTCTCGTAGATGGATGTCACATTGGCAAGCTTCCAGTCTTCTGGGACCTCCCCTGTTAAACAGGACTGTTGATAAATTATAATCTTAGTTTCAAAGATTTCACCATAAAAGGAAGTGTGTGAACTTGTAACATGGGAGTGCAAAAAAACCTACCTACACACAAAACCAACACTCAAAGTGTTAGTTAGTTAGTTAGTTCTGTCCAAAGTTCACTTAACGCTATTAAGTGCAAGATACATTCATACTTTGAGAGGGGAGAAAATATAAATGGCCAAAAAAGCAAGTTAACATTATCAGTTATAAGAAAATAATTTTTTGAAGATATTGGAAAGGAAGTTGACCTTTCAGGCTTGATTCTTGCAATTTTGATGACAGTCCCTTAAGCATTTGAATCTGTATTTCATTTTCTTAAGTGTCTTATTGACCTGTGAATTTTCAACAACCCTACATAACTAAATGTGCAAAAAATTAGGTGAATCTGATATATTTCTGGGAGCCAGGTTATCATTAAATAGGGTTGTCTATTCTGGTGTCATTTAAATTCTTTCAAATACCAGTCACCTAAGAGGAGCCAGTTAACATTGGTACGCATTTGCTATATTTTAGACATCACAAGGCTTTCTTTGCTTGTTTTCCCATAAACAGCAGCATTTTCTTGGGAGAGAGAAGATTTAAACAGTTTCTCTTGTGGCATGATCTCCTTAAAGACGTTAAGCAAATTAATTATCTCTTAAAAGCTGCCATCCACCTGAAAAGTGAGGAATAATCTGTAAACAAAGCTTCAGATAAGTCTGTTGAAAAGAATATTTAATTCTTGTCAGTTGTTGAAATACCCCCCAGAAAACAACTGTTCACCTCCACCTGAAGAAGTGGGTTGTCTGCTAGCACCAATGCAGAGCAGTGACAGTGTTCTGGACAAAAAAAAAAAACAACCCACATTCTCCTGTTCTTTTCATTTTGTGAAAACCAAGGCTTGTGTAAACCAAAGCTTACTAGGAAGAAGCAGAATAGTCAGTGGTACACTAATATGCTGGTTTGACTGAAAAAAAAAATTAACTAAACTTAAACCACAGTTATTATATAGACCAGCCGCTTCTACCCTCTCAAATGCAGCTCTTTAAATTCAGTGGAGCTCTTAATCTAGTTCTGAGTATTCAGGCACTACTAGAAGGGACATAGAAAACAAAATGTTCTTGCTTTTGCTTCTTATTTGTTTCATAGTTTTTACAATCTATTTAACTTTGTAGCTGTATTTAATGCTGAAAGTGTTTCAAGATGCAATTTTAACTAAAACACTGTAGGAAACGCTGCATTGATATTGTGTTACTCAAATTTGGAATTAACTATATGTTAATGCTTCATTTTCGTTGGAGATTGCACATGCCATCTACACAAAAGCCCAATTCCCGTGCCACACAGCTTTCATCCTGAAGTATGCTGACTGACGACCATGGAGTCACTCCTTATTGGCCAGGTGCTTGGATAAAGAAACAAAACCCCCATATAAACCAAAGTGATGCAGAGACATCCCAGCTAACAAGAACTTAGTGAAAATGCTAGGTATCTTTTTGAAATATTTTTTCTCCATTTAATTTTACTTTTTATAAATCTTTCTAAAAAAAAGTGAAGATATCTGAATGAGAGAAAGTTTAAGAAAGAACTGTTCCCATCTGCTCTAACAGGTTGTATGAAGGAGGGCACTGAGGCAAGGATAATGGAAAGATAAAAAAGAAAAGAAAGTGGGCAGGGAGACCTGGGTTAATGAAGGCAAAAGAAACGAAGAGGAAATGACCATAATAAGGCAGAGATATGCAGAGTCTTAAAAGGACAAGTCAGATGCTGTGCAGCAAATCGAAGATTTCCACATTAGAGCAAACAACCAGAATAGGGCTGGTAATGTGCATTTTATCTTAATGTCAGAGATAATTTTTTCCATCCTTTGAGCGTGTCTCAAGCTTTTTTTAATGAGCTTTGCTAATTTATCAAAAAAAAAAGGTTATTTGGATAATAAACATGAATATTAAAATAGAAATAAGTATGGTTTATAGAAGTTCATTGCCCAGATGTCTAAGCCCTCTATTGTGAAGCAAAAGTATTCATCTACTCTTTCAATTGCTTGGTTAAAATGCTAAATT
>NW_010135079.1:2404-15639 GCF_000699245.1 Pterocles gutturalis
ACAGATCAGTTAGCATTACTTTTAGTTTTATTCAGACAGCATGTTCTAGTTCTTCTTTGTATATGAGGCACTGGCAGCTTGACCTTCCTGTTTATTCCTTTATAAGACCACTATAATCAAAGTTCTGTGTCAGACAATTCATAGTTTTAAAATGTCAATGTTAAAAGACCTAGATTTCTGACTGATGTCAAGCTTTATTTACATGTTTGGAAAAGCAGAAAAGGTTCTTATCACACTTTGAATGAATAAGCTCTAGATAAATTATGAAATACAGCTTGAAATGTTTCTTATCACACTTTTGAGAAAAACAAGATCACACCAGATGCTATGGGGAATAGAATCTAGATGAAGTATAAATTGGGAATCCATTGTCCGAGAGCCAAATGCCAGTACATTTTAATTTTTTTTTCTTAATGCAAAGCTACTTGAAGGCAGGATTAAAAAAGGAGTTCCATTGAAAGTCTCCTTAAAAGCGTTCCTCTTTGTGCGAGTTTAGATCCTAGCTTCACCGACAGCACTTGTGTTGCTAACCAGACTGAGCAAATAATCAGTGAAAAATAATTCAGTCTTTCATGCACATGCAATATATATAAGCAGGCAGCGATTGTTTCAAATATACACCAAATTACTGAATAGCTTCCATCTGTAATTTTTTAATCCCAAACAGCTTCCTCTGAGTTTTCATTGCTCATATCTCTGTAGTTGTGATGGGTCAGACAAACAATGTAGGAGTGTTTCTGTTTCTTCATCGATCAATGTGTGAGACAGCTAAAATACTAATCCAGGGAAGGGAAAGTGGGTTTTCTGTGGGCGTTCTGTACACATGGGTTTGGCATTGACCTGTGATGGCAATGAGTTATGCCCTCATGCTAGCAACCCAGCCACCACTTCTGGAGACACTGGTGGAGGAGTCACCTTCACCACTGAACAGACAGGAGGAACTAAGGCAAAGTTTTATTAACAATGTGTTTACCCTTCCCAGCACCCTGTCAAAGAAATAATTATATCAATTTGCACCCTATTAAAATCCATGCAGTTTGTGTATGTTATTCTGTTTCCATATTTAATGCAATAATTCGACAGTGGAATGCTCCGTAAATGTAAAAACCTGGTTGGTGTATCCAGGGACCAAAATTATATTGATTTATTTGTGGTTCAAACTAAAAGCTAAAGAGGTAGATGCTACTTTTAAAAATTATATTCAGTGCAGAGCTGATAACATGACCCTTATTTACCACACCATATATTCAGCTTTAATTTTTTGTTGTTTATCCTTTTTCTCTGAGAGCTGCAGTGCTTACACTGAATATAACAGTGAAATAGTGTGTAGACAGGCAGTGTTATTCAGTTTTGCTGGCTGTTCTAAGTGATGAAACTATAATTCACTGGGTGATAGATAACAGAAGGTAATTTTATGGTTGCTAAGAATGAGTTTGCATTTGTTGGGATAGTTACTACATAAATTTATAGATCTATTTTGTATGTACCGCATTTTAAATTCTAGTGGCAGCACAAGGATCGGTATGAGAGTAACACAAGTAGTACTGTCATGAACTCCTAGTTTAGCGGCCACTTGTAAAGGTATACTGTAATTCAACATGAAATAGCTTCAGAATGTTCTCACAATCTTGTTATAAATCATGGTCTTTGGAAGGGAAGGTGTTATTAAGTTTGTTTTTTGATTTTCTCTTGCCCTTCCTCCATCATCTTATCTAGGGAAAATGTTGAAAGGTAGGAAAGGCAATTCTGTACAGGAGGTCCTTTTAAGTGCTGGATTTAAGTTCTCTTTCAGGATTTAGCACTTTTCTAAGCTTAACTGACAGGTCACTTTGCCCCTTGTTATCTGGGCGGATAGACCCTGGGACCCTAGAAAGACAATAAGAGTAATTGTGGGGCAGGCAGTAGGGTACTCCAGCTTCGGATCACAAAACTCAGACAAGCCTCCACACCTGTCAAGCTATTATGACATTTACATTCAATAAATATAATGTCTCCAGAGAACCAGAACTGTTTTTGTTTAAAGATGGAGATTGGGCCCCAGGGAAGGCATTTTGTTGAGCATGTCATTCTGTATTGAAGAAATACCAGCTTTTGTCAAAGATTTAATTGTTGGAAGAGCCATTAAGATTTCAGTTCAGGTTACAAATCTGAAGGAAGCCTAGACTGACAGAGGGGTGCTTGATTTGATGATCATGGGAGCAGAAGAGGAGCGGAGGTGGTAGATGTGCTAAATTTGCATTTAAAAAGCTCACCTAGGAACTTCGCAATTAGACTTTTAAATATAAAGATGTAACTTCAGAGTATCCCAGAAGTATTCAGAAGTACTGAATTATGTAATGGCCGAACCAAGGACATTCCTTCAAAGTTAGGTTGTCTGCAAAGAACTTTAAGAGAAAGTGGCAGAATTCTGAGGAAATGCAGCTATGATCTTCAGGAGTTCAAACAGGAGTTTAAGCCCACTTATAAAATTAAAATGAATATCATTAAAAAATTGTTTTTCATAAATTATAATTGAGATTATTTCTTCCACCATGTTCTAATAGAAAATGCTTCTACTCTGTAACAGTGTATCCACAAACAACAAGAATATACCTGGAAAAAGACATAAAACTTGGGGGAAAAAATGGGTGCTGTCCAATAGCAAAGTTATTCCAAATCCTCCTTTACCAAAACATATTTAAATTAAGGCTTTGTCTAGTGTAATTTACCTTGTGGGGATATAACTTGGGGTTTTCACAGAGGAAAAATAAGATGATCCAAGATAGCCTTACATATCTATTAAGAGTCTTGGCCATCAAAATTCTTGATAAGCACCTTTAGACCAGATAATAATGCAGAAAATGTACAGCAAAACGTGATTTAATTCCTCAGAAACAGCATGAAGAAAGAGCTGGATGCAACACTGTTTTCAGTTCCTAAAATATATCAGTTGTTTTTCTTATTATTAGAAAAATTGAAAGGTATTCTGCACTTTGTATCCTAATTGTAAAAGTGAAGGAAGCCAAGTTAACCAAATTATTTGCCCAGACTATTTGAAATTTATAGGGCAGAACCCACCAGTGAGCATATATGTTCTTTTGGGTGCCTGTATCTCCTAGGCTGTGTTGCAATATCTTTAGTGCGTTGTACAAGAAAGCAAAAAGTAGTCTCTTTGGGAACTGCTCACGGAAGCACACAGTTATGCAAAAAAATGAACAGAAGCAAAATCAGCGCTGATCTCCTCAATCCTCCAAAGGCTACACACCCACAGCTGAGAGTTGGAGCAGAATTGTTAGTGAGACCTGCTGCCTTACTGAAGCAGGGAGATCACAGGTAGCAGGAAGATCCAGAGGCAGCTCCTTCCTCTGAGAAAGATTTCATGCTCTGCTTCACTTCAGCATTTAATCAACCACAAAAGCAGTTCATTGCTGTGTATACTTCTGTGCCAGAAACATTATAATCTAATTAAATTGTTTCATTGTTTTGCTATATCAAGCCACATGTCTCTTTAACTCCCTGTTTTACTTAGTAGTGGGTTTGCTTTAACGTCATCAGAATGGGACATTAAGTAGACGGGGCAGCTCTTTAAACTTAAGTTCAAATCAATAATACAGGTAGCCTTTCACTGCCAAATGCTAACTTAGTGCTTTTCATTTTGCTGCAGTCCTGCATTTAGGCACCATTGACAGCCTCTTCTTTTGCATTCACATATGATTTATGACTATTCCTCTTGGTAGGACATACATCTCATGATCTTTTTGCTGTTTAAGCTTCCTACAAGCAGTGGAATTTCCTTCTTCTGCAGTTCTTTTGGTTATCTTGCTATGCTCAGTTTGATTATGTCATCAAGACAAAACCCAGTGTTTTTATAATGAGTTAATTTCAGGTGTCAAAAAAGGCAAATATTTAGATAAGCCTGGCCTTCACAAAAAAAACTTAAATTATAAATACACACTCTGAATCCTCTCTAAATAGAGAATTGATTACAAACACCCCAGATTAGCTTTTACGCACATCCTTTATTAGTTTTAAGAGCTTTACATGGATGATGCTTAAGTGTTGAAATGCCCTCAAGGTTATTCCAAGTATTCTGAGATGGTTCAAGCTGTAAGGTTTTCATTCCTGCAACTATAAATCATTAGCTATGTTATATTGCTGCTATTTTACTATTTAATTTACATTGTGAAAATTGCTATATAAACACGTTATCAAAAAGCTTCATATCACAGTATAAATAAGTACTAGCTATCTAAAGGGAAGACAAATGGGACTTTGCCACCCGATGACTCATAAAATTATGGTCATTCCCTTGCTCATAGTTGAAAATTTTACTCTGCATGGCAAAATTTGGAGTTATGTAGATAAAAGGAAAGGAAATACATAACAGTTGTTTGTCTGGGGCTTTTTTTAGGAAGACCATTTTAGGGATGCATGTTAAGAGGAGACTGGTCCAAACTCTGGCCTTGAGCTGAAGTGTTGTGCATTACCAGAAAAGACAACTACTTTAACTTCTGTCACTAAACCCAGAACCTGAGGAATTCACAATCCTTGTGCCTCTGAGTGCCAGAAATGCAGAGGAGTAACCCTGAGCTTGGCATCCTCCAGGCTGGTGGATATGTCACGTGTCACACTGGTCACCCCTCCCCTGCTAAACAGACATCTATGGCAATGATGCTTGTGCAGTACCAAGAGGGACAAAATATTTCTTACATAGTGGAGGGCATCTTCAGTAAGCATAAGCAGAGGAGCCTTTTGGGTGTATAAATATCTGTATTATATCGATATTTAAATTTACTTATCATATCTTCATTTTAACTGATAAAAGTTAACTGATAAAAATTTTCCTTTCTGCTCATAACCCTTGTAAAAATAATTGCTTCCATGACCTCGTCACTGACTGTTCACTTCTCCCCCATTAAAGAAATAAAAAATATGCTTTACTGTAATTTCTTTCAAACACTCTGTTTGATTTGTTCTCCATTTAACCCATAATGATAATCCACCTACCCTATGTTCTAGAACATAAGAGCTGCTGCTTGGAGATAGTCCATTTATTTTCCAAATGCACACAAGTTATAAAATTAACCTCACATCTAAATTCTTTATGTTCTTTTTCAAGCTAATTTTTTGCCTTGTCCTCCCAGAAATAGCAGCGACATGCAAAATTCTTGTGAGAATCACAGCTGAATCTAAACTGGTATAGATGCTGTAAAGTAACCTTCTTCACAAATGTTAAACAAATGTTAAAAAGGGGAATGCAAAGTCAATAGAAAAGAAAGCAGTTTCAATTACAGGTAATATTGTTTCCTTTTTTTTCATTGTTTATGTCAAACACTGATTACAGGATAGATTTTATAACCGTTGGTAAATCTAAATAATCTATTGACTTAGATTTGATAACCAAATTATTAGCATACATCAATCACCATCTCTTTATAAAACAAAAATTATGTGTTCAAATGGATGTTGACAAAACAGGGAGAAGGTGTACAAAAATAATCAAAGGCATAGCAAGTAGTGAAGGGTCCCAGCTCCGTCTGCTTGTCCAGCACTGAGAAAAGATCACAGCCTGAAATAAATTACTTCTAAACCAAGAATTGCTTAGCAGTGACTCTTCAGTCTGGTAGTTAAACATTCAATGGCTAGAAGTTAAAACTAGAAATTTTGACATTAAATTTCTACTTCCAGGTAAGAATTTCTGAGTCAATTTCCACGGTAAGCGTAGTTAACAGTTCACCAACAGTGTGAATGTATTTTTCTTAAATGGATAGTATTGAATCTTGGTCTGGATGGGTGAGGGGAGGGTAGAGGAGGGGAGGGGAGGGGAGGGGAGGGGAAGAGAGGAGAGGAGAGGAGAGGAGGGCTGAGGAAAATTCGATGGTCTTTATCAGACATCAGAGAAGGTTATCACAATGGTCTCACTGAATTTTCAAGCCAAGAGGAAGCAATAGTTTCATACGTTGTGATAAAGTAATAAAAATGTGCTAAAAATGCATAATTAATTTTTGTGTTTTTTAAAATGGTTTTGACAGAGGACTTAATCTTTACAGAAAATATTACCTCATCTAAAAATAGACATAATCACACACCTTAGCTATGTACTGGATGGGCTAAGCCACACCTACTTCAATTGACAAATAAAAGGAAAAAATGTTTAAAAAGCACGCTGAAAGAAAAATGTAGAATCATTACCTTACAACTGCAAAAGACTCAGAAGTCTCTATTTCTTGTATTTCAGAACTTCTATTTGTAAGGAAGGGAAATAACCTTTACTGTATTGTTGGAATAAAAGGAACTAGATGATTCATCTCTGTGAATCTGCTTGTTGAATTTGATGGATCATTCTTAAAAGCGACGTTGCTAATCTTCAGGTTTTCTTTTTTAGGTTATTCACAGATCAGTGGGTTTTCCGGCTAATACAGGTCTTGATGCTCTTCTGTCTTCACACATGGTATTCATCATATCTTGACAAGAAAAGACCTTCAGTCTACAAATAACCTTCACTGAAGTAAGACATGTAAGTGGGTTTCTATATGAAAGATAGATTTTATGGCTGAATAAAAAACAACTGTAGTTAAAAAGTGTCATTGCATGGCCTTATTTGAAGATTTTTCCTTAAAAGAACTTTTCGTGCTTGTTGTTAAAATCACTAACAGACAAAAAAAGAATTAAACTATTTTATCATTAACCACAAATTCAAAAGGAAAAGGAAGATCAGTTGAGTATTTTATCATTCTGAAATGTGCAGCCTTTAAAATATTTAAGTATCCACATTAGTTCTTGTCAAACTAGCACAAAGCATTGCATAATATGAGTTATGTGTAAGAGCAGAACAAGATAAGAGGCTTTGGTAAGGGTGAAATATTCACAATATTGTTACTTTGTGCAACAGTTAATAATGTTGTTTCCTAACACTCTATTATTATTACTGTTACTGTTACTGTTACTATTACTATTAATCATTACTAATAATCCTGAACAAGGTGAAAAAATAAAAAAAAAATTTCTTTATAAGGCAATTCAGCATCAATACTACTAAAAAATAATTAACCCCTGTCAGTGGCAGCAAAGTTCAACACAGCAGAAAGCTGATTAAATTTAATTGTCCAATACTACAGTATCAATTTTGCTTTGTATCAGAAGGATTGGTAAAATTTTACTATTTGCCACACCACCAAAATCCCAGTGAAATCGACAGATCTCTCTTACCACAGGCTAGAACTATCTCTTCCTGAAGTGACTTACTGATTTCACAGGGCATACGAGGAAACACTTTGTCTCTCTTTAAAGAGAAGATTGAAGAAAAAAATTAAAAAATAACATCCATTAGAAATAGAACTAATGACATTTAATTTCTAACATCTCTAACATACCAATCCCGTGAGGTGTACGAAAGGATGTTTTGCTATTTTTTTCCTCATTAGGAAAGTTTTTCTCATTTCCTGATCAGGAGTGTTAATAAGGTCTCCCTTCTTTAAGAGCCACTCATTTATTGCAACGTATAGAAGCTTAATATCTTCATAAGATCCATTCCTAACAAGTCAGCTGGAAAGTGGTCACTGGTTTCCCAGAAGGTGTCACTGGGATAAAAAACACTGATCAACAGGGAGACTTGTTGAGGCAGAGTGATCTGTCTGAAACTCTCTGTTATGAGGAAATGGCTAGGAAATCCGCTTTAGGCAGCATGCCTAAGCTGTGATCATACCAGAGCATAATATTTGCTTTTTCGTGCTGGGTTAATAATAAAATAAAAAGCATTCTAATAACAATAAAGTGTCAGGATATGCACTTTCAAGACCTAAATGCTATGTTAGTATTTAATTGACTAAGTTGCAGGACAGAAAGGTAAAACACAAAATAAAACGTGACAAAACTAGGATCATATAGTTTGACCATTCTCACAAGCAATTTCACATTAGTATCTTTGTTGTAAATAACTGAAAAAGAATAACAGAAGAAAAACAAATATGTTAAAACCCTGAAAGCTTTCTCAAAAAACGTTGTGTTATAGCAAAACAGTTACTAAAAAAGAACACCAAATATCTGTCTCTAGATGCCTCAAGTTACAACTGCAGTTCTAACTGGGATCAAAACAGTGTAGAAGCAGTTATAAACATAACACATCCAGATAGTACTATGCAGTCCAACAGATATGATACTTCTGATTTTGTTTGTTTTCTTTTTTTGTTGTTGTTGTTTAAAGTATTACCTTATATATTTGCAGCTGTTTGATTTGAAAAATTGTGTTCTCCATGCTCCCAAATGTATCCTGTCAGAGGACTGGTGAATACAAAACATCACATCTTCCCTAGTCAAAGCAGAGAATGGTTTAAAAAATGTTTTAAGATCTTCCTCTGTAAACAACTGAAAATGTTTAATAAATACATATTATTGTATTGAGGTGTGTTCTTAAGCAAAAGCATCATATGCCATCTGCTTGGCAAGAGAAGAAACTAATGGACTGCAAAATTTAAATTCCTTTACAAAATTAAACCTTTCTCAAGAAATATCTACCTCACTTTTCTTATTGATGACTCTCTGAAATGTCTAAAGAGTCAACTTCTGTGCTCCCCAGCTTCAGCAAACTCAAGTGGAGCTCAGTAATGAGTATTAGTAGTATCAGAGACTTAGAAAGTTATCTATGTATTTCTTCACTATGTTTTTTAAATTTAAATTCAATTTACAACAAATCAGAGGAATAAGAAGACTCTACATTAAATTTGACAGTAGTGTACTCCAAATTCAGTTCAAAATTATTTTCTCATCAAAAGAACAACAAAAACATAATCATTTATTACACTGGAACACAAGCCCACTACATGCTATTACAGTAAAAGCTAGACATTATTTCTATCTGGCTTTGTGTGCACAGGATGTTGTATAAATTACCAGAAGAGCTCTATTTCACTGTAATTAAAATTTAGTGTAACACTTAAGCAATAAGGCAACTCCAGGAGATGTGATTATCATGAGATAATGACCTTGGGGTGTTACAAGGCAAGGAAGCAACCAAATGCCTCTAAGCCTCCAGGGGGTATGATTATTTCGGAATAACCACACCCCCTGAAGTTGTGTGATTAGTATCAGAGACAAAGTCTGTACTGAGAATACAAATATGATTTTGTAGGGAATGTTGGGGGGGCTGGTCTAGGTAAAGTTGGTAATGAGGAGCGCTGAAACAGCAGTTTCGGATGAGTTGTGTTGCTCACGTGCTAATTCTGAAATGTCTTTAAGAACTCTCTGGGCACATATAGAGCTGGCAGTGATGTCATACCTGTATAAGTAATCCTCCATAAATGCACAGATCTAATCTTTTCCTCCTATTTTGGTTTCATAATTTCCATTTCATAATAGCAATAAACCATGGTAAGCAATGCATTTCTGGGGGCGTTATTCCACTTCTCAGGTGGCTGAAGTCACTCAACCTTTAACCTCGTATCTCTCAAGACATCTGAGAAGTGCAATAACTCCCCAGAAATGCACTGCCTGTCATGTCTTATTGCTTAATTACTTTGCACTTATCAAGTAGTTGGTCTTTAAATGAATGCAGAAGCACAGAATGCTTTACAGTTATGGTGTGTATAGGAGCAGTGTAACACTGTTATGGCAAAACATAAGCAATTGTTACAGCAGAAGTACAAGCTAAAGCTGCAGTACAAACTACAGTACGAACTATGTTGGGTGCAGAACACTTTATTATTCTGATAAGTATCTTGTATATGGTTAAGTAATGGGACATGTTCAGTTTTAATAAGGATGCAAAACAAGGACCAGAAGGAACAGATACAGCAGATAATGCACAACTGAACTCCAGTTAGAGTTTATATTCCTCTTGCTTTTGAAAGCTTTGGGAACATGTTAACATTTCTGAAACTAGCAAAATCACATAAGTAGTGATTCTAGTAATGGAAAAATGAGTCAAATGATGAGGTGTATCAGCAACAATGGGGTGAGGCTCTAACACTGCTATTGATCTTCCAGAAAAGAAAGTGCCTAAAAATGGGGCAGCAAGAATAAAAAACAGCTTTTACTTACAGTAAAAGGAAATCCTGTTTGATTTCTTATGAAATCCTTAAAACCAAGATGTTATTCACAGCTGTGAGCAACAGGAAAGGACAGGAAACTGAAAAAATCCATTTCAACAGTTCCTGTGAGAACTATTGTTGAAACCATCACAACTAGTCACTCTAAGATTTCACTTTAGTTTCTTACTGGAACGGTTTCCATCCTTCCTTTCCTATGTTTAAAACTGGTTCATCTAGAAGTAAGCGTTTATCTTAACGGGTGAAAAAAAAAAGCCATGAGAGAGCTGCTCAGAATTCAAAGGCTAGATTTTACGTGTCTGACTATCTACATAAGTTCACAATCTACTTCTTAGATACAGAAGCTCAGAAATGAAAAATGAAAAAACATTGGGAGCATGGATATGGATATCGCGAGATCAATATGTGTTGAAATATATCTGTTTATGACAGAAAGCATCTTCCCTTCCTGGTGCTGCTAAAAATAATGTCCAACTTTTTAAAGCAGGAAACATATGAACCCACATAACAAAAGCTGCACAGGTTTGTGTACTGAGTTTAGAGTCTTACCTGTCTAGGAGGAGCCACACACAAAGATTCAGCCAGACCAGAAATTTTCTTGCAGTATATAGTACAGGAGTTAAAAACCAAGGAAATCACTTGACTGCCAGATGAAGAAACTTAAAAAAGGTTTAGGTCAAGGAAACTAAACTCAAAGACAGCCTTAATGGTCAGGAAATGCAAGAAAATTGATTAAGCAGAGTAACAAAATAATATTTATTCACAATTATTCTGGTCTGCATTGTCTAAACCATGTAAATAAACTATTATGAAGAATACATATGGTTGCTAATACTGATGGTCTAATTTAAAAGTGTTTCTTTATGCTAATGTAATATATTTCAACAATAGAACTATAATGCTTCATTAAAGGAAAACTGTCTGAAATTAAATTTTACTTTACACTTACCAGATATCTGTCTGACATTTCCTCATTTTGACTTGCTGGCAAAATTGATGCTTGGGTCCTCCCCAAGAGAATTCCTTCCCTCCAGAGAAGGAGTCCTACACATGGCAGCATTGCAAAAGTAACTGACTGACAGACATATGACAGACATACAGATGTAAGTACAACATCTCAGTGTTTCAGAGGAATTATTCCTTCATATGATATGTAAACAACCAAATCCCTTTTGGAGAAACAACACTAAACTGGGCCGGGATGAAATACAAAGCCTCTTCATTACCCTGATAATATGTGACTGAAGGAAACCATAATATATAACACATCATCTGTGATTCTATACTGTGTAACTATGAACCTGAAAGAGAATAAACTTGAGAATTTATACCCAAACTCATAATATAGCGCTATCTCTGTCCATTGCAACATGAAGATTAATTCATGTTCTAACAAGCTCCTTCACTTTCTGCATCCACTTTGATGCTAAGAACTTATCTATTAATGCTGAATACTTCCAGTGAGAAATTTTAATACTCTGCCATAGTAGAAAAAAGACTTCCCATTCTAAGATAGTAATTTTCTCGATAGTTACTGTCACTGCAACCCTTAATTTAAAGCACAGAATTGGCACAATGGTAAATTACAGTGCTCCTCAAAAGCTTCACCTTCCAACCCCAGCACTGTGATTGTGTCAGAATTTGAAAGAAGAAGAAGAGTTTATTTCTCAGTGAGTGTGATGTCACATTGAGCAAGAAGGAACACATGAAGTGAAGAGATTTGCAGTGCCAGTGTGCTAGTTCAGAGCTCGTCACTCACATGTGAATTTCTGGAGCGTTGTTCTTGGCAATTTTTTAAACTTGTCACTTCAAACCTCCTTGAAAACAGCTAATAGGAGTGGTGCACTGAGTTGGCATAATGTTGAATGTCATTTAGGTGTAGATTATATTTGCTTCATCTATTTAGACATCGTCTGTTTTTATTCAACAACAACAAAAAAAGATTGCAAAGAGAAAACACTGCATACAAAAGTGCACTAAGAAGGTATTTTCTTCTTAACTTCTAGGGGATTTATCCTGAACTGATCTTGCTTGGGTAGTGATAGTTTTTTATGCATCAGGTAAAGATATGGAGAGTAGCTCAGAGATGAAGTTATGTAAATACTGCAAATTGTTTTTCAAAGGTTGAGAAAAAACTTGTCAAAGTACCTCATGAACATTGTTTGATTAGCAAGAACCTCCAGAAATATTAAAAATCCTCACTGGGGCCATGCATAAAGGTAGTCAGAGAGGCAAACAGGCATGATATATTATCCCAGAGGATGGTATCATTTGTATGTTCTCTGTGGACCTGAAAGGTCTTGTAACCCTTAGTATGAAAATGTTTAATTAATTAACCTACCTGGATTCCTCTCAGCTAGGGCCAAGACTTTATCATACAGCCTGTGAGTGACACAGACAATATTAAAACAAGGAAATTCAGAAGCAAGTACCCTAGGCTGTATTCTGACTGAAACATGCCAGCACGTTTCTGCTTCTTGGTCCCCAGAAACATAGAAAGGGGATTCACTACTCTCTCAGAGGAAAAAAAAAAACAAAACACAAAACAAAAACATCAGGATGAGTGAGGGATCAAGACTGGCATGCACAGTAGCACATTTCTGCAAACAGACTGAGACACTGGCATACAGCACTAGCCTTTTTTTCTGGCCTGCCAAAGGGCAGAGTAGTTTGTTTGATCCACCTGGCAGTCAGGAACCAAGAGATAGGCAGAGGAACAGACTAGATGGGCCTCCCTGCCAATCATCATTTATGTACCTCAGATCATCTGACAAAAGAGCACATTCCCGCTGAGTTTGCAGACCAGAGAGGGAACTGGATAAAGTAGAAGAATAGTGTCTCTGGGGTATTGCAACGGAGGAGAAGGTGACAAGCATTCAAGTGGAGGAAGAGAGGAATATCTGGGAGATATCTTGTTGGCATGGGGACACTTAGGGTACTAAGAAAACAGAAAGTTAGAAGCTTAGAGGGAATAAGGCAAGCACTAGGTTGAGCAGTAGGTGTACAGTGAATGGATAAAATCAACACTTTAATGGCTCAGTTAAAGCATGCGCTGCTGCTAGGCTTAATATCTTTTTAACACTTCTGATGTGAATTTTGGAGCAAACAATGAGCACTGTTTGCAGACAAAAGTATTATTTCCAGGAAAGCTGCTGCATTATCTTTCACAGAATCACAGAATCGAAGAATGTTAGAGGTTGGAAGGGACCTCAA
>NW_010135080.1:0-4033 GCF_000699245.1 Pterocles gutturalis
AGACAGTGTCGAATGCTTTACTGAAATCACGTTTCCCCTAAAGTACTTGTCCCTCTGAGATCAGAAATTATTCTAAAAAATACAGAACCCAGTCAAAACCAAATATCCTTCCAAGGTGATCTCTAAATCAAATTACTAGACTGTCTGACCAGGAATTTAGGCAGTTCTCCTAGACAGAATTATCCACAGAGTTAACCTCAAAGGATGTTCCCTTCTGAAGGCTGGACCTTGGTGGCAGATGTACCCACCCTGAGAAAGACCAGGGCTTCCTAACTGTTGAAAGACGGCAGCTGCTGTTTCTTTTATCACCCTTACTTTTCATGCCTGTATGGTGACCGTTGTCAAGTCCACAGTTGCCAGAAGATGGGGCCTTCAGCTGATAAGAACTGACATGGCCCTGTATGACCACAGATCAGATTTGACTAGGGTATAAATGGAGTCCCGCTGGAGGGCAAATTGAGTCAGTCCTCCTCAGAGCAGTGGGTCTGCAGTCAGGAAATCTCCCTTTGGGTCAGGATGGAGCCCAAGGTAACTCCTCGAGGTTGAGAGCCCTCTCCTTATCAGGTGAGTGACTGCACATTTCGGGTCATTATAAAGCTTAGGAATTCTTAAATCAGCTGTGTAATATTAGTTTTGTTTGACATCCTGAACCTGTAGTTCACTAATGTTTGTCAAAGTGCTAAACAATTTTGACTAGAATAAATCTCACTGAGTTTATAAACTTCCACAATGTTTACCTGCCTCATCTATTTTGTGAGATTCTGTGATAACCTGTTGCAGAGCTGAATTTGGAGGTGACAAGTCAGTTTTTTTTCACAGACAAATACATGTATTGAACACAATGAATGAATTATTTGCAGATTTTTTGAACTCCAACTATTTGAGGGAGAAAAGAAGATACGTCGAGCCTCTTTACAAGATCAAGAGCACTTCTGAGGATTATATGGTTTCTTTTGTCTCGGAAGCATTTGTTTGGAAGAATGGCTATTGACACACATAAGAACTTCTCTCTTCAGAATTACTGCCATTTATGTAGTGGTGAATCTAAGAGTTCCTTTGGAACTGGGATTGGGAACATTGAAATGGAGTCTGGAAAATAACCTCTCTGCCATTTTTAGAGAGCAGCAAGAATACTCTATCAGGAACCAGAGAAAGGTCAAATCACAGCCAGCTGCCTGCAGAATTAATTCCTAGTCATGGAGGCTTTTGTCTTTTTAGCTCTCTTTCAGTTCACAGACGCATGTGCTTGTGTAGGTGGTTTATGAAAGGAGCTTGAGCCTAGCAATGTGAGCAGGGCAAAAGAAGAGAGCAACTGTATTTGCTATGAACTTTCTATGTGGTTCTGAGAGCTGTACTCTGACCAGCTTCAAAAGTAAGTGGCTGATGAGTAAGACAATACCTGCACGGACTGCACTATAAGGATGAGAAGAAAAGCGCAGGGAGCTGAAGGAAGACAACAGCATGGGCAACAGAGGGAATATTTTGAATCCCAATACATACTCTTTCTGTCTGAGGTTTCTGTAGCTATATGTTCTTGCACAGTGGCTGCCAGCAAACTCTATGGCTCTTCAGAAAAGTAGTGGTAGCCAGAACAAACCTTGTAATTGCTGACATAAAAATATGAGAAGCATAGAAGTGTGACAAAACAGGTAGAAATCTGTGGGTAGGTGTGAGTAGTAGCTGTAAAGGACAATGGGGCATTCAAGTGTGTTGAAGATGTGAGGCTATTGGCGGTGTTGCCTTGAGGCTCATGTGCAGCTTGTTATTAGGCACATTTGGGTTAATAGTCCCAAACAGTGAGGAAGGAAGGGGGCTGAAATATCTGAAAGTCAATGAGACAGAGTGGAGGAGGATATAGAAAAGGAGATACAGGCACCTTAGTCATGATAGTCCACCCGGATGACTCTCCATTGCCATCATGGGGAGGACTCAGATTCTGAGACTGAGAGCCTGGCCTGTGATTTTTCTGTGTTGCAGGAAAATTTCCTCTCAGCAATTGCTTTTTTTGGCATTGTACCCCAGAAAAAAACTGTCAGAACAAGGCATAAAGACAGTTTGAGGACATGCACTGGACAGTGGTCCCATAAGGCCTGGAACTTCACTGTAGCCTTTCAGTAATTCTCATTACACCTTTTCATGCCCATTACAGCTTTGACTGGAATGTCTGGCGGTTTGGCCCCAAAAGTACTGCTGACAGTCAGCCATATGACAACATTGGTCTTAGAGAGTTTGGTATTGATAGTACCTCACCATCATCCAGAGGAAGGAGTTCTCTGAGGTTTATCAAATGATAATTTCAAGGGCAATCAGCAAAATATAACAGAGGTGGGATTTTTTTTTTTTTATTGCAAATGTTGGGGATTTTTTATCACACCTTCTGAGGTAAATTAAACACACATTCACACTTGAGTATAAAGAGATTTAATGAGCAATGCATAGGCAGAGCCTCATCACCACACGTTCTACAGGCAGTCTGCAAAGATGTGGCATAAGCCCATTCTTTATGCACCAGCACCGAGAGTCAAGTCAATAGTGCAGCATTTCCCACCCTATCCACAAGGGAGTTTACAGTCCATTGTATGGTGTTGTTTCTCCTCTGGCATTACCACTTCCAGCCAGTTTAACCTCATTCTGCAGTCAGGCCTTCTTACCTGCTAAACCAGGTCTTCAGTCCTGAATTATTATCACTGAGCAACTACCATTTGAATTTCCCCTTCATTCCTCTCTTTTGTGAGTAGTTGTTACTCACACACATTCATTATTGCAAGTCTTTCAAATTCCTCCTTATGCTTTTTTCTGTTTCCATTTACAAAAACATTTGGTTTGCCTCATTTTGAGTTATACCTTTTCTTCCCTTCTTCATTTGTTTGCAGCCCATTTTCAGGCAACATTAAATCAATTGCACCAGCACTTAAGCTATTGTAATAATTACCAATAGAATAACATCTGCTTCAAGATCCACCTAAAAATTTTCCCAAACCATCCTCCAGCATCTGGCAACTATCCTCACCAGTCCTCTTTCCATTCCCATTCCTCTCTACTTTGTGGAGGACTTGCAAATTTTTCCTTATAGTAGAAATTTCACTGGCTATGTGGTCAGATTAGTCAATGTAAGCACAGCGGGTACCACTTCTTAGTATACACACATTACCTTGTGAGGCAAACACCACATCTAATGCCTATCGATTCTGGAGCACTACTTTTTATATTCCTGATACTTTTCCTTGTAAGGCTAGAACTGCACTTTTTGTGGTGTCACTCATAGACTCTGTAGTCCGGGATATGTTTATGATGGTAACTTCAAGTATGATTATGTCAAGAGTCAGGAACAGAGCTCGGAATACCTTCCACCCAGGTCTTGAGCGTTCCAGTAAAGGGTTATGGGAACTAATGCATCTCACTAAGTTGTGGGCAAACTCTGCAGATAAGTATGGTGTACTCGACATGTGTGAGTAGCCATCTCAGGGTGCAGGTGCCTGTGCTATTTAGCGGGGGGCATTGTGGGCATAATGGCCATATATCCTGTACAATCCTGTACGATTTACAAACCCAAGGGAATACACAATATCTTTCAGCAGATAATAGTGGGGATGCAGTGCAGTAACAGGACATGCAGACAGAAATGACATAAGGAATGTCAATCTGGAAATTATTATGATTAAACTACAGTGAATAATCCTATGTACGCTTCTACCTGAATCTCCTTTGTTCGATGGTAATATCTATACTTGCAAGATTCTGTATGAAACTGAATGTCGCCTCACACCCATAAACCTTTCCTAGATCTTCTCCTTCCCCTTCAATATTAATGCAATGTGATGCATTTAGTCCACTAGGAATGTGGATGTACAGGGAGTCTCTGGTGGTCAATGGTTCAGGGCTTCACGGGAACCCTGTCCATTGATTTCTCAAGTTATCCTTTTAAGAAGTGTTAACAGGTGTGCTCAGTGGGAAAGCTGACAGAAGCAACCCCTATTCTCCCTGGGAGGGTAGATAAGTACACAGTTGCTCTTCTTTGATGGAGGTGTCCTTT
>NW_010135081.1:0-22934 GCF_000699245.1 Pterocles gutturalis
ATATATATATATATTAAGTGGATTTTAAGGGTGGACTTACATGTGGCCAGCTCTGAGCAGACAAGGCAGTTATGGCTATAGCAAACTATGCACGGTGGCAAACAGCCATAGATATTTGGTCTGTGCTTGGATCCTGGAAAACCCAGCTGACTGCCACTGCAGCTGAGGGACCAGTCAGTGCACATGCTCTGGCAGCAGCTATGGGAAAGGAGAGAGGAACCCCTTTCAGGAGCAGAAGTCTTTATCTTCACTTCTCCACCACTGGATCTGCAAACTCTAGCTGGTAAGATGTTTGCTTCCTCCATTCTCTTCTGCTTCCTGGGTACAGAGAGTCCTCCTTTTGTCAGATGGCAACATTTAGCTCTACATACTCTTTTGAGAAGCCTCAAACTACCTCTGAATTTGTTATTTTTGCCATGTAAGTAATTGGCCTAAGACATTATCTTGGCTCACATTGAGTGCAACAGAAAAGTGCCATTCCAGAGCATCTATCCAGAGCCCCATCCTGGGGATACTCTGTGGGCTATCCTCTCCCCAGTCATAGAATCACGGAGTAATTCAGGTCGACAAGGACCTGCAGGTGTCATCTAGTTGGACCCCTAGGTCAAAGCAAGATTGGCATTGAAGTTAGGCGTAGTTGCTGTAGGCCTTGTCCAGCAGAATTTTGAGTAACTCCAAGACGGTGTCTAAGCCAGGTGGAAGGAAAGTGCTAATTCAGGGATCAGGATTCTGTTCAGAGGCACTGCAGCACTAATACACAGAGATGCTGACATCTTATTATATCTAACCCTTGACTATGAAAGATTACAGTCTTCTGTTCTTAGCTATTTGAAATTATACCTTAGTTTTGTCTGGACCTCAAACAGCTTTACATTGCTACCATTGTTTAATATTTCAGAGATTTTTAAAAAAGGTTTTAATGCTATGGCAATGTATTTTATTCCTTATTGATGGATGGTTTGCATCTTTATCAAAGCTCAAGCAAGCTAGTAAATATTAGAATTATTATTTTCCACTAATCTCTTCCTTTAAAGTAATTAGCCAAGTTAGGCAGCAAAATGGAAAATTTCCTACAATTATCAGTAAATGGTCTCTGTGTAAGTGCAAAAGCTGATTACTCTGATATAAAGAGGGCCATTATTCTTTACACCTCTGTAAAGCTGCCTAACTTGAAAGCCTTATAAGCTGATTTTCATAAATCCTATTTAGCACATTATTATTTTCTTTTTAACAGGCAGCACCTAAAGCTATATTACTCTTCTCTGATGTTACCCCTTCTTTTTTACAAGAGAATACCATAACCCTACTTATGCACAAATTTTGTAATTGTCACCAAAATGCTATATTAAATCTAATCTTTTTACATTAATTTTCAGTCAAGAACAATTAGAATCAAATGGCATACAGTTTACATTTTTACAGTCATACTGACTCATATTTGTGTCAGATTTTAACATTGTTGCTTTAGAGAAAATCTTATTCTTCTCTTCCAGCAGCTTAAGCCTCAATAAGATTTTAAGGAAGTTTAATCTTTGACCTGAAGCAAAGTATGATGAAAAAGAGAGAGAGAAACTGATTAACAGTTCATTTTGGCAAGGTCCAGTGAACTGTGTTGTAGTCAAGACACAAAGGACAGGCAAGACAGAAAAAAACACAGATTAAAAATAGAGACTGTTATGAAATTCAAAAGGAGCAGTTTTTCCCAAATGAAGAAATTTTGTCTCATCAGAAATCCACCCTGAAAATCCATTTTCAACACATAACTCCCAGAGCTACTTCATCCAGCTGCATTTCTAATGTAATAAGCAAATGCATTTCCCCAGTTTAGATTTGGTACTGCTATACAGTCTAATGAAAATTAACACTAGCAAGTCCCCCTTTATATTCAGTATCAAAGTCCCTTGTTAAAAGAGTTCCGTATGGGACTCACAGGGTCTTCTAGTCCAACATTTTGTCTGGTATACCATTGTCACAGTCTTCATAGAAACCCACACATAAGTATAGCAAGCTTCACCTTGAAATGGATGGACCTTCTGGAGCAGGGATAATTCTCCGTTTGAAAGTTATTGGAAAACTTGTCTCATCTTTAGCTTCATTCTTCTTTCCAAATCTGCTTATTGGTGTTGTGCCAATATTGATCTTGAGGCATGTTAGTATTGTCTCCCTGGTGTTTATCCTGATGCAGTATTTTTGTCAAAGTGAGCAAGTATTGCTTTTCCAAGCATGTGGCCATGAATCTATTTCTTTTGCCTGGCTAATTAAGCAGCCACTCACATGGCACTTTGTCTACACTAATATGATCTGTCAGGGACTTACTGGCAGCAGACTGTCTTAGTTTGGGCACTCTGTTAGACACCATCTACTGCAGAGACACAGAGGGGCAGAGGGAGAGAGTTCAGCTGCCCAGTCCAGAGAGTGAGCAGAAGATCTCTGGCCTTTACTTCTCCTCATATGGCCAAAGGTACCTCTTCTACACTTTTCTCTCCCATACTTTGTCTCCCAATTTTTATCCTTATTTCAGAACAAATTTTCAAACTTCTTCTTGGTTTATTTTTATGCCCACTTGTGAATAAATTTCTGCCTGTGATCAAAAACCAGAAAGGTATTTCTCCTAGAAGAAAAGAACAGAACAGATACGCAGTTCTAAAACAAGGTGTGAGTTTGCAAATAAAAAGTGAGTCTTAAAAGTATTTAGAGCTGATAGTGTTTGTTACTGTTCCCAGCCTTCGTGTGATTTCATGATAGTTTCCTCATGCTTTGCAACTTGCTGTTGCACAAACTGGAAATTCTGTGAGAGTAATCCATGTATTAGAGAGGACTTCTCATAAGGTGAAGATCATAGTTGCCTAGGAATATATTCATTATAAAATGGATTTGTAGATAGGTTCCTGAAAAATTAGAAAAAAAGGTTGGGCTAGAGATTCATCTCTAGGTTTTTATGACTTCTGAGATATGCTGACTACTAGTGTGGCAGGCAGAGAGGAACACCATCACGAGTGGCACAGAGGACTTATTGTTCTGTGCAGTCACAACGCCTTCTTATTCCTTTTCCTTCCACTCCATAGCCAAGCAGTTGCAGTTCTATAAGTACTGACTGAGAATCTGTCATTGCCTTTTATACAACCATTGTTAAATTACAGTGCTGTTTTTAACTCTACTTTTTCAGCTTCAATTTGGGGTTTTCTAAAAATTATTTTTAATCTATTTCCCTGCTCACGCTAAGGACAAAGGTAGATTTTTTTTGTTAGCACTAGTTCAAAGTGGGATAGGAAATGACTGATTTTATCATAGCAGATATTTCACTATTTGTGTTCCTGATGTGGAATGGTGGAGTAGATTAAACTCCTGCATTGTGAAAATAAGAACTTAAAAGTTCAAAGGGTGAAGGATCTGGGAAAATATACACTTACTGATTTGAGCAAGTGGAACTCCTATGGCTGTATTTAGTGGTATCACATCCTTTAATCAACAGAGTAAAAAGGTAGCTGATCCCTTTTACAGCCTGCCTCTTATAATAGCTCTTTAAGTAAAGAGCCTCAGAATTTCCTATTCACTTCATTCACCTGTTAGAAAGAACTCAGTTGTTCACATATGAAAATAATCGATGAAGATAACTTTGTGAGTTAATTGAGAAAAATAAGTGGAAAACTCATCAAAACACTATTTAAGATGAAAAATCCCCACCTTCCCAACTCGGAAATTTTTACCTTTCAGAAAGAGAGGTGAGTATTCTTTCTTGATCTTGAAGAAGTATGTAGGTTGTATAGCAGCCATGCCTATGCCCAGCTTCTTCAGTGAGCTGATTTCAGAACAAAGAGTAAGCATTTGCCTTCCTCCCACTCCTTTTTTTTGCTGCATACAGGAATTTAGTGCTTCCTTCATTTGCTGTCTATTTAGTGACATTCTTCTAGGCACTCCAGTTCTTTAATGTTAATCCCTTTTTAATCAAATCAGCTCATATGTCAATTATTTATCAATTCTTTAAATTTTCTTCTGAGTGCCCTCTAACCTTTTTTTCAATTAAGAGGATTTTTATATTATTTTTATTAAAATAATTATACTGTATTCACCAGCTATGTTCTTAATTAGCAATGATTCCTTTTTTTAAGGTCTGTGGCTGACATGCTGCTGAGTATAACAGCTTTCACATTTAGTAAGAAAAAGAAGTCGCTAAAGTTTAATAAGTTTTTTTGTGGGTTGGGTTGTTAATTTTTATATTTTTTTTGGTAGTATGTTATCAAAGCAGACTTTATTTCTATTTTCCATCCAACTCTAGCAACTGTAACATCTAGACTACATATGCTTATACAAGGTAACAATTTTATTTCTGTGACTTAAGGTACTATATGCATAGATTTCTACTACAGAAAACTTGGATACATACTACCAAGTTATATGATCAAGATTAGAAAAAAAAAAGTAGCATGCAAATTTATAGAGAGGGTTCTGTTTTTTTTTTTTATTATTTTTTTTTATGCTTCTTTCTCAGGATATTGTTTTATTTTGCTTAAATGTCGATTATAAAAGACAAAGCCAGTTATTCAGAAGACAGCTGTATAAAGAGAAAGGATTGTGATACTCTCATTTGAAACATTTGCCTTTTCTCTAATCTGTTTGTCTAACTTCAGTTTGCTGCTGCTGAAATTGAGTCTTTATTTCCCAGATTTTCATTTTCCTCTTTACGCATATTTAAACTTTGATATCAGCCTTCTCTAAGCAAACTGACTCCAGATATCTCTCTCTTCAAGTAATACATTACATCTTCAAGTCAATTGTATTTCAATGCAATTTCCATGCTTGTGGTAATTTTTTTGCTACTTTTCTTGAATTTGGGATGCAGTATAGAGCTGAACACAGATTTTGAGACTAATCCAAAAGAAAAATATATTGTCCATTGTTCCTTAGTAACTGCCTATAAATTCAAGGTTTAGCTGAGCCCTTTTTCTCCCGCCTTGCATTGGGAGTTCATGTTCAGGTGACTATGAACTATCTCAAGATATTTTCCTGGACAGAGTCTGTGGGGATGCTTGCATAGCCCATGCTTGGAAAAATGATGTGGATAACAATGCCTGCTAACATGGGAATATAAACCACATTTAAGAGCAAGACCATTAGCCAGATTAAAAACTAACTAGGCAATTACCCAGAGACTTAAAACAAAAATGTCAGCCTGAAAAGGAGCTATAAAGGAAGACCAAAAATTTTTAACAGTGGAGAGAAACTTTGCAGTGGCAACAGCAGGAGTCAAACCCTTGTGCTGGCAGAGGTGACCCCACCACCATTTCAACCTGTCTGGGACAGGCAGGGCTTCCTCCCTTATGGACACCAGGAGCAGCATTTCCAGCCAGTTGACCAATAGTATGGGTGAGACAATGAGGGACCTACACCAAGGGTGTGCAAATGTGAACTTGTGGGGTGCTTTGTGGCTGTGCATTAGTGGATAGTAAAAAGCGTCTCTGTACAGAAAAAGCTGGAGCAGCCACATGTCCAAGAGGATGTGGCTTTTTTTTTCTTGTTCCAAAGGTCCTTTCGCTTCCCGTTTTTGTTATTAATTTTCATGGCGATGTGTCAGCCATCAAATATTTTAAGAGACAAGTTTGCACATGTTCTGGGAAAACAAACAAAAAAAAAACCTACTGTAGAAAATATGACAATTTATCTTTTTTTTTCTTCAAATAGTATATTTCTAAAAGATTCTGGAATAGACTACCCCTTATCAAGAAAGCAGTGATGTATTAGCTCATCTGAAGTTACTGAGTGTGTGACTGTACTGTGTCCCTAATTACACAACATTAATTCCTCCCCTCCGCTATGTGAACTCCATTTGCTTCCTCCGTTTTTAATGTTTTATTTTATTCTTCCTTGGGTGCCTGGACAGCATTCTCCCAGTGACTTCTCATCGCTTTCTCGCAAAACAGCTGCAAACACAGATGTTCTGCAAAACCTCCCATCTGTAGGGATCCAGGGGCAAATTCTCAACTGCTGTAAATTGCCTGAGTACCACTTAAGTGTGTAAGACTTGTCTGATTCACTCCATCTGGCCCTTTAAGCCACTCTGTGTTTATTTGCATAATTGAACATATTGTTTCAGGCTCATGCTGTTAAACTGTAAGATTTCCTGGCCAGAGGCTCTCATAATAGTGTACTGTACACTCCTGAATAAACTTAAAGAGCTATATAAATAATCATAGAATCATTAAGGTTGGAAAAGACCTCAAGGATCATCAAGTCCAACTGTCAACCCACACCACCTAACTCACTAAACCATGTCCCTAAGCACCACATCTACACGTTTCTTGAACACCTCCAGGGATGGTGACTCCACCACCTCCCTGGGCAGCTTGTTCCAATGCCTGATCACTCTTTCAGTGAAGAAATTCTTTCTAATATCTAGCCTAAACCTCCCCTGGCGCAACTTGAGGCTGTTTCCTCTTGTCCTATCACTTGTTACTTTAGAGAAGAGGCCAGCACCCACCTCACTACAACCTCCTTTCAGGTAGTTGTAGAGAGTGATAAGGTCTCCTCTCAGCCTCCTCTTCTCTAGACTAAACAACCCCAGCTCCCTCAGCCGCTCCTCATAAAACCTGTGCTCCAGACCCTTCACCAGCTTCTCTGGACCTTCTCTGGACCTGCTCCAGCACCTCAATGTCCTTCTTGTGGTGAGGGGTCCAAAACTGAACACAGTATTCATGATGCAGCCTCACCAGTGCCGAGTACAGGGGCACAATCATTTCCCTAGTGATTGTCCGTTTTATATTAGCAGTTTCTAAGCCTACCCCCAAAGAGCAGAGCTTTCTGTAGCTGAAGTTAGGTAGGACAGACTGGGCAAGTACCTGGAAAAACTAACAGCACAGGCTTTCTCAAACAGACTTATAGCCTAAGTAAGTCTCTCCTGACAACAGTTAAAACTGTAAGACTAACATTGAGGTTATTGACTTGTATTGACTTATTTTGTTATAGATCATGCTTTGTTGTTATCTTCCCTATTCAGCTTGGGTGGATCATTGTTTTGTTGGACTGTGTCACTTTCAGTATTTTCACTTTTTCTAAACAGCTTCTGAAAGATTTTACTACCCAGTACAAAATTAAAGAAGAATATAGCCCATTACCACTAGCTGATAGAATGAACAACCTCCACCCCAGATCTAGAGAAGATGAACAACCTATTTTTTCTGCCATTTTATACCAGGTGAAGAAAATGAAAAACTATCAAGAAGAGTTGGATTATAGGTTCTTACTTGGCTTATTGTTTTTTTAGCCTTCCTAAACGGGGACAAAGCAGCACTGTCAACCTATGCAAAGAGAAAAAAAAAAAAAAAAGTCTGGAGGACCTCTTTTCTTTTTACTGCAGAAAATTCCTACATTGTTTATCCCCCATCAGTTCTAGAATAAACAAAAGTACTGTGTCGGTATACCACTATCTCATTCATTTTTACATGGTAACCAGAAATGCCACACTTTCTCACCTCATCACAACTGTCTGTGTATGAGCGCCTGATTGGGACCAGGAGTGGGAAATATGGCTGGAGGAAACTTCATGCTCCTTATACTCACTTCGTACTGTGTGCCCACATGCATTTCTAGAAGGTAGCCAGACGTACCTCAAACTTTTGTCTGCGTGAGAGATTAAAAGCCACAGTTCCACCAATTCCCTAGTCATTAGACTGGAAGGATAGGCGTATTTTGTTTGTCTTTTAGATGTGTACATAAAGCTGCAACTCAGCTTTTATTATGTATATTCTGCACAGAATAGTGCTTTGCTGTTTCACATCTTCATAGATTTCTAATTTTTTCCTTCCTGACAGAAATATTTCCTTTTTCTGAATATAATTTATGTAAACAGTCTTTTTTTATTATTATTTTACTTCTACCGATTAAAAGCATTTTTTTTTTTGTCGCTTCCTGTGAGGTATCCTGAACCCTGAATTCCTGCATTCTTCTCTCTGTAATATCTGTGACAACATAGGATAACATAAAGTCATTTCACATTGCACATTATCAATCAGACTGATGAGACACAATCATTGGAATCAGCAAATTTGTCCTCAATCTATTTTCACAGAAGTTTTACAAGTACCTATGTAACACATAGAAGAAATATACAACAACTACACATGAATGTCATATGAAGGGAAATAACAAGATTTATATAAAGTAAGAATGCTACTGTTTCCCATCTAAAAGCTTTGCAGAAACTAAACTTATTCTGTTAATATTATGTAACATATTGTAGTACTGTTTATAATACTGCAATATTTGATATCTACGGTGTTATGGTATTTGAAACTAAAGCTGTGATTTTCCAGTAATATGTATTTATATGTACATATGTATTTAGAATATTTATTTTCAGGTAATGGCAAGATAAGAAAAATCAGAACAGTATAAAATGATTTAAAAATACATTTAAAATAAATAAATTGCAAAACAAAGTTGTCTTTAACTTTTTAAAACTGGGGTATTGCATAAATTGTGATAAAATTTTCCATAATATTTCCAAAAAACCTCTACAAATCACCAAAGATAGAAGCAATGATTTGAGGGGGATTGGTGTTTAGTTGTTTCATTTGGCTGGTTTTGGGATGTTTGGGGTTTTTTTTGTTTTGTTTTGTTTTTTTGTTAGTCTAGCAAATTCTTTTAATCCAATACATTTGTCAAATATAGGAGATATTAATTAAAAGTTTGGTTGCATTCTTTTGTAATGGTTGTTTTGGCCAAAATATTTTTTCTATATCAGCCCAGAACTCAATATTAACACCACAAATCCTAGTACTATAAGAATGCATACATTTAACATGTAATATATGAGTAGTTTATAGATTTCAACAGAACTTGCTTCACATGGTTTTAGTGTGTAAACTTCTGCAAGATAGTAAAGAAGTTTCTTTCTCAGATGAATTCATTCAAGTGGAATTAAATTATCCTACATTGTTATTTTCTCAGTAAATGAGGCAGCTACAGGGTAGCATAATACAATTGTGTATTCCAGACAACAGAAACAAAAATTTTCTTCCATTTCTATGTAATTAACGTTCCACACAGCACATGACAATTGAGTCTCATTCCTTAAGATTTTTTCACGTGCCACAATTTTTTAAAATGCCATTTAGTGAACATAAATTATTTATAATTAGTAAGTTGTAATTCCATTCTTTTCCCTGTTGCATACATTATTAATTTTGGACATAATCAAAGAATACTTGTGACAAATTCCAGGTGTGTTATTACTCTTTTTTTTTGGCACACCTATGGAATGCACTAGGTATAGTAGTGTCCTTCCATACACATTTCTATTCCTCTGATTTTGTATGTGTAGGAATAGAAATTGTATTTCTATGGGGCTTGAGTTTTAAGGCAAAATCTTGCTTGATTAAAATCCTTTGGAACCATTATTTTGATGGTTTAGTTGTGCCACTAGTTTTTTTTTTTTTTATTGCCCTGTAAAGGCACAGCCCTTCATAATGGGTGCCGTAAAAAGACTTCCAACAACAACTTGGTGTGGACGGCATTCAGATGAATGGGCTGCAGCAACCACCTCTGCGTGTGTGGGTGCACCACTGCAGGCGGCTGCAGAGGATGTTCAAAGCAGGAATCCTTCGCATCACTTTCCCCTTTTGGACATCCTGACACTCATCATCCATTTCAATGTTTTGTTGTGGTAATTCTGCTAATTTTCTTTGTTCAGTGACTCTAATGTTGTCAAACGATAGAGACTTTAAGATTGTAGGATTATTCCTTGATTCCATCACTTTTATCCTTAATGAAACAAGATTTAATGTTTTAAAAACGGTACCTGCCTATATTGCTCCTTCCAGATACAGTCAACTCAAGGCCAAGTTGCTGCTTCTCTTGCTCCTGGAAAAGAAGAATTAGGATGCAGGTCCTGTAGAGCTCACAGATACCAGTGCAGAGTGGGGAGAGAGATGTAAAATTTGCTGCTCAAAATCCCAGAGCTGTCATTCTCATGGTTAGTGGAGAGGAGAGAGGGAATTCCCAAAATCTCTTCCAATTCCAAGGTTGGGCTCCTATAAAGCAAACTACATTTTAGTGCCTAACCAGTAAAACAAAAAGGTTATGTCGACTTTAGCATTTTTACTTGAATCTGAAGCACATCAAAACAAATATCCTGGCTGTCCCCATTTGCTGGGCTTTGGTTATTATTGCATGGTTATTATTGGAGCAGACAAACTGGATTTCATTTGGGTAAAACAAGCCAGAACGTGCATTTCCAAATTACATCTATAACACTCCAGCTGCTGAGGACACTCAGTGCATGTGACCAGACTGGAGACGCTTCAAAGCAAAGCATCCTGAAACACATCCAGCATGTCCTCAACACCATCTGGTGATTTCTGCAGATATGTTCCTGATACTTCTTAATGAAGACAGAACCAATGAGAGATGATATGGACCTCCACTGTAGCTCAATAGAAAGACTTTTGGTTTACTTTGCCCTCTGCTTTATTTTCTTATTCAGCAATATGCAATATATCTTAGGAAATATTGCCAGGCATTTGTATAATTTTTTTTGAAATTTCCTGTCTTTTCTTTGACACGAAACAGGGGATATAATATTTAAGTGAAATCCCTGGCTGCAAGGTAGGATGTCCAGATTCTATTCATAGGTCTGTAAAACTTTTTTGGATCAGTTACTAACTTGTTTGACAGCAGCAAAGTTTTTTGTCTATAAAAAGGTTTGTAACACTTGTCTACCCTATAAGGATTCTGGGAAGATGAATAAATTAATGTTGAAATGAATTTAATGAGAGACACAGTAAGCCCACACAACATCAAATTTAAATTTTATATTTATCTTTCCTCATGTGTATTTAGGCAAACTTAAATAGGGAATTTTTTATCTGCAGAACTGTTAGAAGAAATAAGATACTTCAAACGACACAAATTCCAAAAAGAAGAACCACTTCTGTCGGATTATAATGTGGAGAGAATAGTTAGAAGTTCACAAAATATGGATGCTCTTGAATTTATGAATAAGCACTAACTTTTTAAAAATAAAACAATGAACATCACTTAGATATTTCACAAAACAGGTGTCTCTACTTTCAATAAATATTCTGGGCTCTAAAATAGCATATCATGGAAGTGTTTACCTATGTCTTACCTAAATACTAGAATTGTGCAGGATTTCAGGCACAGCTTTTATTGTATCTCAACTATCATGATGACTGGGACTATTCCAACACTTCCCAGACACATGACATGTGAAAAATCTCCTCAGGGACAAGTGCAAACAGGCCAGGAGGTTATTGGGGTTTGCATGATGCTATGTCAGAGGTTATGTCTTCTGCGGTGCTCAGAGCTTGACTGAAGGGAATAGCTGGCTGTCTGAGGCAGATATATCCATGCACAATTATTCTGTGGGTTTTTGATCCTGCTGTGGGCCACACTCTTGAAAGCTATGCACAGTGGTGTCCAAAAAGTACATGTCATGGTTTTTCGTTACACCTAGCCCTTGGACACTTAACTGAATACATCTTCATAAAAACAAAAACTGAAGAATTCCTGACCAGCATTAAGAAGTTAGCAATTACTACTGGTTGAAACACAACTGTATTTGAGATCTTTTGGAATGTAAAGTATCTGCTGTTTTGAAAGGAAGATACATCAGTTGCATGATAATAGTTGACAAATTTCAAGTTTCTGAAGGCTTCACCATTAAGACCCTCTTACATTTCTTATAGGTGGATTTTTTTTCCCATTATGAAGGAGTTGAACTGATGTTCTTATTATGATAACTTTGAGAAACACTCTTACTTATATATAGGCTTAACTTCTTGTCTCTCCTTTTGTGACTCTGGATGTTGTTTTCTTTCTTTTGTAAGCAATGAGCGCTGTAACGTGCTGGAGGCTATGTTGTGCTATAGGATTTTTATAAATCGTCATAGACGTGGAAACATTCAAGAGCAGCTCCAGATCTGGGCAAGTCTGGATATACAAAATAGTGTCTTTTGGAAAACTAATTGGAGTTTTAAATTCCTGTCACTAAGAAGTCCTTACTGATGTTGGTCAGTATCAGTTCAACTGTCTGTCACTCTACAGCTGGGCACATCTAACTCTGGAACAGACAGAAAAGCAATAAGAATGTATTTTTGTACCTTCTGAAGGGCATTAAGGCCTTTATTACTTTTTGGGCAACAGGATCTTACTTTGTAGCTCTGAAGACTGAATATCAGCAGTACTTGGGGTGGAATAAAGGTGATGCTCTGCTATCCCCATACAGCCATCCACACTTCTCCAACGGTGTTTGAAAGGAGAGGTTTCACTGATACCCAAGGTTGTCTGGGAGTGCAACTAGGTGGAATTCATATCCCTAAAAGGTGTTCAGTTTCCTACTTTATTTTTAGTAAAGGCCATGGAAACCCAGCTATCATCTTAATCCTAGTGGATCTTGACAATTCCTCCTAGAAAATATCCTAACCAGCATGTAACAAATTTTAATAAAACTGATTAGCTGATGTAAATAAAGATAAATTTTGTCTTTACCGATACCTAATTTTGAATTTGTGTCACAAAGCTATCTCCTGCTTACAAGTTCTATTTTACAATAGGGGTTGTGTTCTGACCTGCTGGTGTCCGGCACAATGTGGCAGTCTAGTGATTTTGCTGAATTTGACATGCAGTCACATCAACATCACAAGCTGAAAATGTAGACTCCCAGAATACTGTAGTATTTTATTCTGAAAATATATCACATATATATTTTGGTGGCAGTCTTCACAGGACCACAACTAAAATATCATTGATTTAAAAAAATGGGAAGATCTGCTTTCCTTACAACATGAATTAATGTAGTTGTGCTGTGCTCCGTTGTGACTTGTCAGAATTAGATGCCTTTATTACTTTGGAAAAACTGATAGGTTCTTAACAATAAATTCCATCTGTTCTTGAGTGCAAAAAATCAGTAGATATGGAAACTACAGGTCACTATCTTGGCCTGTGTATGGGTTTTGTCTGTGTCGTTTTCTTTGAATGACAAAGAAGTAAAACAACCTGCTTTACAGCAAGAAGTATTTCAATGCCAACGCTTCTTTTGTTATGTTAAATTAACAGATAGCAAAGGAAAGTTGTCTTCATTTAAACTTTAATACTAGACTCATGAAACAGTGTGTAAAGTCTGTTAAAATGGAGGAAGAACGGCAGTTGATTTTCAGCCAGTCTTACAAAAAAAAAAAAAAAATTTAAATTGCCCCAAGTATGATGATCAGAAATATCCCCTTCATTCTTTTCCATGGTGACAGTGTGTCGATTATAGTTTCATTAAATTAAGAGCCTAAATGTGTGATAAGACCCAAAGGATTTCTAAAATAGTTTAATAATGTGAAAGTCATGTGAAGGAAGAAGAGAATCCAGGTTTTGCACTTTATATCATGCTGTTATTGAAATACGTGTTATTGAAATATATTCTTATAGCTTATATGAATAGCTTATATTTTGTTGCAGGATTCTTGTATTTTATTGGAGCCTTATACCAGATGCATTTTTCAAAATTAAAAAGTTAGACACACCAGGCACAGATTTTTTTTTTTTTTAATATTTACTCTTGCAGTTTAATGCTGTGAAACTATTTAAGGCTGAAATCTCATCAGATCTTTAACAGGATTATTTAAGTATTGGTTGGGAGATTAATAAGGATACCTTCCCCACTCTTTTCATCCCCAGAAAAAATGTTGGAAGTGTTCATGATTCACTAGGTGTCACTCTTAAGCCTATGAAATTGCTAATAGAAGACTATTCCAGCATGGCAGGAGACAACATTCCCTGTTGGAAATGCCATCTCTCAGCTGGAATATAAAGTCATAGCCCTGGTTATTTGTAATCACTAAAAAGTCCATACGTGTTTTCAAATTAGCAGCAACATTGTTAACCATAGCAAATTGCAAGTTGTCATAATTGCATTGTTACTGGCTTAAATATTTATCTGGATTTTAAATCAAATACTATTCTTTCTAAAACCAGTGTTGCACATACAGTCAGTTGCATTATTCCTCACCCAAAGGCACCCATTTCAGTGGTTAAAAAGCTTATATTGAGACTGTAACTCATTTAATAAAGCATTACATTATGTTACCTTTTGAAAATGAGAGATTGTATGTAACAAATATTGTATAGGAGACTGCAAACATAACACTGATATGTCCTAGTATCTGTCTGTGTTCGGATTTATGAAATTGTGGTGGGGTTTTTCTCTTGCCAAATAGCTCTGAAGCTTGTAGCAAAATTAAGGATAATATAATTGCTCATTTATGGGTTTCCCCTCATCCTCCACCACCCTCTACACACACAAGTAAGAAAATGTTTTGATATCCACAAAATCCTACAGGAGGAGGCGTTTTTGATTTAACTAGTCATTCCATTCCAAGGGACCTCATTCACCACCAGGAGACCCAGATCAGCCTCCCACCTTTCAGAAAAAAAAAAAAAAAAAATGTATTAGTTGTCACTGTCTTCTGCCAGAGCTGTTCCTATTTGCGTGAATCCAGAGAGAATATTTCTCTACCTTAGTTTTCAGAACTGTTATAATCAAGGTAAGGCAATGTGTGCTCCAGTCTGTTCTCCAATAAACCTCTGAATGTTAAGCAAGACTGAGAGAGACTCATCATGAAATGCATTCATTCATTGGTTAAGAAATAATTGGGCTTGGGCTCCAGTGTCCACAACCCCAGTAGGGCTGAGATTTCACAACTGTGAATGTCATTAAGGATTGATCAATTCTGCTCCTATTCTGTGAATTTAGCCTTTTGTTTATTTGACCAGTATGAGAAGGACTCCAAAATGAAAGATTTTTCACTGTAATTTTAATGAAATGAAAGTATAAAGAAAAAATTTTTTCTGGTTCCTTTGTCTCTCAGTATATATATATTTTTTTTCTTCCTTCTTCATACTGAAAATTTACAACTTAAAAACGGGATTCTTGCATAATTACTGAAGTTATTGGTTTTGATCCTCGGAAGCAAATTATATACTAACACCATCCAGGAGTTCAAAGTTTTCTTTTGTAAACGATGTTTAAAAACTGATAACCTGTATTAAGCAGTTGCAGTATACCATTTAATTTCAGTGGATGCTTTCATAGTCCTAAAGAAGTATTAGTTACAAAAATCACTGAGGAAGTAATTTGAGACACCTCAAAATAATTTTCAGAAAATGCTGAACACTAAAATATATAAAAGTAGGCCCTTTTTTTGAGTGGTCTTTAATCAGTAATTTTGAAATCTTGCCCAGAGCATTTTATTAAGAGAACCTAATCCTTTGATCAATACATCTGTACATATTATTTTTTAAATTAGGCATGGATGATTAAAATAAACACAATATTTTACTTTCCCTAGTAAAACATTTCTATTTCAACAAACAAGCTATTTAGATTTTTGTGTACTTAAATGAAGAACAAATTTTAGCAATTTGTGCAGACATCTTGTTCAGTGTCTGCCAAGACAGACCACCACTTACAGAATAGGTGTATTCATTGAGCTATGCAACTCATTAAAATTTCCGAAATACATGCTGTAGGTTTCTGATTGAAAATTGGAACAAATATAATGCTATGAAAATAGATACAACAAATGGGAAGTGACCCCGAGTTGAGACAGGGGAGGTTTAGGCTAGACATTAGAAAAAATTTCTTCACCGAAAGAGTGATCAGGCATTGGCACAGGCTGCCCAGGGAAGTCACCATCCCTGGAGGTGTTCAAGAAACGTGTAGATGTGGTGCCTAGGGACGTGGTTTAGTGAGTTAGGTGGTGTTGGGTTGACAGTTGGACTTGATGATCCTTGAGGTCTTTTCTAACCTTAATGATTCTATGATTCTATATAGATCTTTTAGGAAGCTAAAGGGCAAAGGTTTAAAGCAAATGTCTGTTACATTTCATCACTGATAGCAACTATGGTGTTTATGTCTTTGGAGCATGGGCACAAGGGCATTCCTCAGTATAACAGGACATAGAGCATTTCATCAAAATCTAATCAGTGTTATTACACTCCATGTCTGACAGAAATGCCATTGAGTTGCTGAGATTTTGGCAGATTGGCTAATGAAACCCTCCCAGCAATGTTGTTTTAGGATCTAATGTTTTCCTGCTTGAGTATATCCTGAGAACGCTGGTGTTCTCAGCATAATGGGACAAATCCAGCACCCATCCAAATCAAAGGAAAAATTCTTCCTTGCTGCAGTCGAGTAGCATCAGCCCATTGTCCACTATTGAAGAACTATAGGTATTTGAGATAGGAGGCTGCTGTCCTTTGGGTTCCTCTACAATTAGTGGAGACAGGCAGGTCAGGGTTAGGCATTGCCATCTCTAAATAGCCTCCTTTAATAGTCAACGAGAGAGGGAGAGACTTAAATCAGCAGGGAGCTGGAAGGCAGTTACTGAATCTGGCAATGCAAGAACTCAGTGGTTTAACTACAATCACAATTTTAACTGTGGAATACCAGTAAACAAACGATGCCTACCAAAGGAGAAGTTTGATGAGTTTAGTCCCTTTATATGCTTACAGGTAATGCTTTCAGTTTAGCTGTTTGGTTATTCAGACTAGTAACTTTCAAAATTATCGATAAATACATTTGCAATTCACTTACACTTCTTATTTATTGTGCTTATTTACAAATGAGGGTGTGTTGATTGCTTAGAGAATGCATAGTTTTTCGCCAACACTTGGATAACTGTGCAAACAACATCTTAGCTCAACATTCATATGTGCTAAGCACTTTTGTTCATGCAGGAATCATTGCCGTGATTTGAACTTCACTTTCATTGAATGTTTGTGACAGAAAGTCCACTGACAAAAAAAAAATGTCCAGTGAAATATAACCAAAGTATTCATTATAAATGTAATTTGAATACTGACAGAAACTTTTTTACTATTTGCCTATCTTGACTAAGGATTCAATAGTATTTGTTCTTATGAAAAATATGTAGGTTTCTAAGTACTTGTTGACTAATTAAACTTTTTATTGTGCAGTTTCTGTTCTGATAAAACCCTTGTGCTGTGACTCACCAATGTCTCAACCAACTGATGCAATATGGTCTCATATACTGTTGCTTCTTTTCTGTCACAGAGAGAACAGTATACTATATGCTTTTTCATGGCAGTAAACATTTAATGGTTGAACCTTTCCCTTATCTTTCTTGATTTACAATGCAGAGCACAGTTTCCATTTAATAGAATAATAGGTATTGTGGTTTTTGTTCTCAGAATCACCAGCTCTGCCAAGAATACCTTGATGTTATTTTAAATCATGGAGTGTTTTCATCCTTTCTGCTATGCATAAAATGCACCTCTGGTTTCTCATAAACACAGTGGAGAAGAAAGTATGTCACTGAGACATATGCTTGCTAGAAATTTGAAACATTATTCATCTATATTTTCATGCAAAAGTTGATTAAAAATATAAATACTGATGCAAGTCCTTAACTTTCATTTTCCTGGTACAGTGGAATCCCAGTTAACTGTCATTTCCTCCAGCATATCCTGGAACTCACTAATTTAAACAGGTTGGTTAGCAATAAGTTTAATTACTGCCACCCTTGATCCTACTGCTGGTGTGGCCAACAAAATATTTTTTGTCTCAAATACAATGCCTTTAAAGTTCCTTATTTTGCTTTATCTTACACTAAAATACTCATTGTGAAAAAAAATCAGTAACATACACAAGCACAATGTAATTACACTCATAAGTACTGCATTGCAATAAGACAAGCTCATAGTGATCTGAAAAGTAATGTAATTTGGGTAAGAAGGTAGAGTTATCTTTTCAAGAGATAAGCTCACATTAGTAATGTTTGCATCACTAGAATAATATTTTGCAAATAAGTTTCACTGGGTATTGAAAGCTTTATTATTGTATAAGAGGGTGACTTCAAATTTTCTTTTTTTAGTTGCTGATTTTTTGTTTTCTCAGGTTAGTTAGTGATCTTCCTAAGTGACTGGACTACACACGAGTTCAAAAATTTGGCCAAGGACTATGAAAAAGCAGACTAGGTTATTGAGAAGGGACTTGGAGCAGAAGGCTGAATTTCCTGTCTGAAAGTTTGTCTGTATCAACTTTTCCTAGAAAAAGTTAAAATTTGCCTCAGTCTAGACTGTGATGGATGGTACAACTGTTTTATACATTGTCTAAAGGCCTATATCCTGAATATAGCATATAAATTTTAAAGCACAGTGGCTGGCACCAGGGCAGAAGGCAGCCCATTTACCTTGCTTGAGTGGGGCAGATAACATGAAACAAGTGTGACAGGAAGGGAAGGAGGAACAAGGAACTTAAATCTTGAGAGGAAAGAAGAAGATATTGCAAAGGAACCAAAAAGGACTGTGTACAGTTTACTTCAGCTGAAAGCTGCTGGAAAGTCAATGACTTGGAAGCAAGACTGGAGGAAAGCAAGATTGGCAACAATGTTATTAGTTTCAGTACTTTAAAGCACTCACTTTAAAAGCAAAATTTGAAGAGTTTCAACTTTAAGCTTTGGCTGACTTGAAGTCCCATCACAAAAGCTTCTGATGATACCTATACAGCACTTGGATAATTCTGCACCGGGATTATACTGGTTATTGGCCCGGAAAGCATAAAGGAATATTGGAAATAAAGGTTTCAAGGTTGCATTGCATTGGAATATTAATTTATAAAGTTCTGTAAAGCACTAAAATTGACAGAAAATAGAGTATAATCAAAAAGTTTATTTACTTTATTATGTATTATATCTCATTTTAAATAGGGAAGACTGAAATCTACCTTTTTCACCTTATTATGCTATGAGATTATGTATTTGCTTTGAGATAGAATGCACATGCCCTGAAGCAAGAATTCCTGTGCATGAAACAGGGCTTTACTAAGTAACTGATTAGAGAACAGATATTTCAGACAACACTAGTACAGACAGGCATGTAGCAGGTCTAGCAGAGAATCACAAACTGAATGGGCTTCAGGCTCATACTGAGGGAACATACAACACAGCAGCAGAATGGCAGCATCTTGTCACTGTAAGTGGCAACATCTGTTGATTCCCATGCAAACAGAAGTGCACAAAAACGCTTGTTTAGAAGAGAAAATTACAGTGTGATATCCCACTTTTAAAGTTTTGCAAAGCCCTGGAATGGGCCATCAGAAAATCCCCACTGGAATTAAGTAGAACAGGAGAAAGAAAATTAGGTGAAACAGAGGAAATAAAATGTTATCCTTATTTTATGTTTTAAGAATGTATGAAGTGGTTATTTGATCTGAACAGAAAATGAAATAATCTCTTCATATGGCCAACACGGGATTGTCATAACAAGAGAATTTTCTTTTCTCTATGTTTTGCTGACCAGTCTTCTCCATCCTTGTAACTCCATGTTTTTGAGAGGAATAATTTTAATGGATATGCATATAGCAGGGGTGGATTTAATTATGGTATCATATGAAAAAAAAAAAGAAAATAAAAAAAACGGGATCATAGAGCAAAGTCTGAGATTTTAGAAGAAGAAAATCAGGATTCCAGAAAAGTTATAAAATATATACAAACCCAATCTTGATCTTTAATTAGGTATTGTATACCATGCTGATAAAGTAATAATGATGATGACAGTTGTAGGACAAGTGCTATGAACAAAGCACTTCAGGGGCATCACATAATAAAGGTCCCCCAATCAAAGTGTTTGCTTTTGGTAGGAATATTGTTATGTAAAATAAATAATTAAAAAAAAGACTAGGACTATTGGATCTTTTCTTCCTACTTATTGTATTAGGTATAAATAACATGGTTCACTCTTCTGTCTTCAGACTTTACCTTTCATTGCAACTATTTTTCATTATTATTCATTATGTATCATTTTGACATCCTAAATTCTAGATTTTATTCTATTTTCCCAAATAAATAAATATAGATTGTAACAATTTCAGTGCAATCAAATGGTGAAATATTCTAAATTCTCAGGGTTGCTCTGTATTTAAACAACTCATAGGTCATGAAAGGGTGACTGAAGAGGGAACAGAGGAAGTAGGCTTCTTATTTAATACTTTGATTTCAAATTCCAAAGGGATATTATAATTTAGCTATGCTACCTTCTATCTATTTAGCTGTTATCATATACTGTCATCATAGCACAGTTTGTTATCATTATTACTAGGACTAAGTGAATTTTATTAAACCTGCCATGAATGAAATCTTACTTGTTTTCATTCAAAGTTAGAAAAAAAATCTGACATAGTAATAGTTTTTGAGAAGCTTTCAAAAAATCATTATGGTATTCACATTGATATTCTTGACAAAAAGTAATTTAATTTCTAGATTGCTATATTTCAGTTTGTTGAACAGACACAAAAATAATTTGGCTCAACACTAAATTTCATTTTTTGTAATATGATTTATTGCCTGAGAGCAACTGTATGCAGTTGGGAAACACTATAATGCTGAGATGGCTCCAAATGATGTATAAATGTCTATTTGGTTTTACACTGTTCTCACATTGTCTACTTGAAATGCTCCCTAAGTAACCGAAATGTTCTCATTGCATTTAATGGGGCCTAGATGAGAGCTCACCCTAAGGAAATGGGAACTGCTGACATTAGCATGTTCTACAACTAATTTTCAGTGCTGAGGACTCCAAGAAACTTGTGCTTTTGGATTTCATACCTTTAACCTGAAGAGAAAAAACAAAACAAAAAAACCCAAAAAAAACAAACCACACAAAAAAACAAACAACAAAAACCTTTGGGGAAAAAAATTATTTGGAAAAGCCTATGTACACTTCGAATAGTGTACATAGTATTTTTTAGCAAAACAAGGTAATTTTAAGTTAAATATAAATACACCATGAAGTCAGATATATTTATTAATATAATGACTGTCTATAATGAACTTCAAGATTTTACTGTTTATTACTACTTTCTCAGAGTAGACCTTAGAGAAGAGTCTCTTCTTGATGAAGAGATGTGGTACGATGAATTTAGCAAGTAAATTACTGTTGACATTTTGATTTTTGGAAATCTGACATTATCTGTCGCTGCATTTCTCGCTATGGAGGATCACTCTGTTTATGCTAATAATCTCTAGAGAAAACAGTTTTCTCTTTCTTTAAATTCTGATGGTTCTGACCATATAGAAATAAAGGTTTAGATATAATATCATTCACACTGAATTTTTAGGTTTTCCTCTTTTAAATCTTCTACAATTAGACCCTCATTTTAGGGACATACATATGCTCACAACCTTTCATGGGTAATTCCACTGAAGTCATTAGGACTGCTGGTAAATTTAAATTAAATTAAAGCATGTACAAGATCACATATTAGAGAAAATTTTCACCGAAGTCATTGACAGACAGAGCTTTTGATAGACTAATCAATGCTAACTGAAGACTAAGGAAATAATGGTCTATCTGGGTATCCACAAAACCAGCTGAAGTAAAGATCAAGACCTACTTTTACTCATACTGAGAAAGTCTTTAGTTTGTGAGCCATCCTGCTGGTTTCAGTAAAGCTTTTGCTGACACATGATGTGAGGAGAGGAGGCAAAATTCTTAGTATATGATTTAAAGCCAGAAGCAATATCTAAATGCTTGCTTTTGCTGAGGACCTTCTCTGGAAATTTCCCTTCAGAATTATGATTTAAGTATTTTGTTATAATCAAGTGAGACCTATAAGTAAATAGATTTAGTTCCTTTTCCTGTAGTTCCAGGTCGATTTTTGTTTTTCAGAAATGCTCTAGTAATACCTGCATATCTGTTAGTATATGGTATCTATCAACAACTTGATATATGACAAGAGGCAATTGGTCATTATCTTTAATTCAGTTTTTAAAATCTGTTGCTGTTTCACAGGATACACGGCTTAGGAAAAGTAGTTACAATGCTCTTCACTATAGTGCTGGGAACAAGTATGCAAACTATGCAGCCATGCATTCCCTTACATGGGATGAAAAAGCAAGGGCAAGCCCTAAAACTTCTGAAACACAAAAAGAGTAATAATATATTCAAATCTAATGTAATTTTAAAAGTTTAAGATTTTCTGATTCCTCATGAAGGTATATAGTATGCTTTCTTTCTCTTTGTTGTTGATAAGTTTCATTTTTATTTCCTTTTTCCTATCTCTTCTGGTTCTGGTTTCTCTAACCATGTTTGGTATGCACATCTGTACTTCCAGACTTGGACACTAGTCAGTGATCAGCGGGTGGCAGCCTGTCCCAAACAGTGCTATGCACCACAGTCATGATCTGTTATTATTTACTTTTCCCATTTTGGGGCCTCTCTCAAGCAAATCTGAGTGTGAGGTCCTGAGATCTACTTGATAGTAGGATTTATGTGGTCTAATTAGGATGACATGATTAAAAAAGAAAAAAAAAAAAAAAGCCAAAACCAAAACAAAACAGAAAAGAGCACAAAAGCCCACCAAAGTTGACAATGAGGCCATGAGAAGCAAAAACAAAGAAATAATATTATTGAATCTTTGCCAAACAATACATTTCACAAAGCTCCCATTAATGGAAGAAAGAAAGAATTGGTGCTTTTCTTCCCTTTTCCCTCCCTACTTTTCGACAAGCAGTTCATAGATGCCTGTAAGCATTGATCCCTATTTTCTGCCTCACACCACTGTGATGTAGAATATTGTCCCGAGCCCCAGTGGGTTAGAATAAGGACTGGAAGGGCACAATTTCATCACATAATTTTGAGGATCTTATTTCACTTCTTTTTCTGTCTCTTTGGGATGCCTGTGTAACAAATTGGGGAAAAAGAGCTCCTTGAGAGGATGCTTCAGTGCAGAAATCCAGCTGAATGTTCTGGATCTCTCTTTGGAGAAGCTTGTCTATACCTTGGCTATTTTTGGAACCTGAGAAAACTAGATTGCTTCTCAGATAACACCCTACTGCCTTATCTTGAATATACAATATGAATAGTATCTTTTTCTACATACAGTATATATATTCTAATAATTATTCAATATA
>NW_010135082.1:0-2045 GCF_000699245.1 Pterocles gutturalis
CAAACCATTCTATGATTCCATGATTCTATTTGCTAACGAGCATGCACACTTTGCTCATGATCAGGTACTATTCTTAGACGGTGTTCTGTTGGAGGGGTTTGTCTAGAGGTGAACTTTGGTTTGAGGCCTGTTGCTCATACCTCAGTACTTCAGTGTCTGACTGCAGAGCTATGGCCAGGGAATTAGGAGGAAGGCTGGCATACCCGCTCAAGCTTGGGTATTGCATTCTAATGTGAAAAGTAACAAATTTTGAGCATCTACCTCAAAACTTAAATGAAATCCAAACCAAAGGCAGAGTCCAAAGATTCTTTTGCAGCAAGACACTAGTCTAGGCTGCTCTTTCCTCTGGAAGCAGCAGGATCTGTTACTGGATGTTTGCAAGTACCCGGCAGTGGCCGCCTTCCACAGCTATCACCCTTTCCTGCCCTGCACGTGTATTCCCCTGCCACTTGAAGGACAGTCTTCGCAGAGGCCTAATAGGTTACGACCTTTCCTCCAAATGCTGCTGAAGCTCTCAGATCCTCCCAAGTTCCTTGCCCTGTGTTTTTTTGGAGGTTTAGTTTCACTGAGGACAGTAGCTGATTTTGTCTTAAAGTGTTCAAGAGAGCCTATAAAGCTTGCACTGCATGCCCACAGAGAACAGGCTGGTGCTTCCAGGGAGCCCTTGGCTGTGCACACTGTGGCTCCCTGACATGTTCAGCTGAGAGCAAACAACCAGCACACAGAGCAGCGAGGGATAACAGACAAGTGCCTGCGAGCACAAAGTCGTGGACGTGGGGGCTTTCCCTGGGAGAGAACCCCATGTTGACGTGTCACTGCAGAAAGGGCATTAGTAACAAAGCACTGACACAGCAGGATGCAGCTCCACAGGAGGTTCCAGGAGCAACGTGTTTCAAAGGCAGGTTGGAAGATATAATTTCATTTTCCCAAATCAGGATTTGGGATTGTCTGGTAGGACAGAAACTGCCTGCTCTCAAAGTGAAGCAGAACTGCATCATAAGCTGGCCTCTGACTATACCCACAGTGTAAAAAGTGTCCAAAAGCCAGTCACCTGAGGAATGAGAGGCAGGACACCAATTACTATCTCCCGACAGGAAGCAAACAAACTAACAATTAACTATTCCAGGAGAGGACAATGTCTATGGAAGACATTGACTTTATGGCAGCCACCAGCTGCTCCCAGCACTGTGAGACAGCCTCCCGCATCCCAGCAGACACACTGCCCTGATACTTCCTAGGCAGGATCTGCCCCCAAGCTGGTGGGCACACAAGTGCTGGACTTGCCTTAGGTGCCCCTTGGACTCTGCTCCAGCCCCAGCACAGGCTGCCATGCTCCAGGAAGGAGGTGGCCAGCAACAGCCACATGTCCCCACCAGGCTTGTTTCCAGTCGCAGGAGGGCACAGCACACAGCTCTGTCAGGGTGGTGCTGCCAGCAGGATTTCAGGATGTATCAGGCAGAAAGGGAGAACAGACTGCTGATACAAGTTGCCCACATACATGATATTGGTTTATACAAGCCAATTTCAGAAGAGTTGAGAAAGTTATTACATTATTCCTACCTTTGCCTGCTCAATCTTGTTGTCCTAGTTACCAAAGCCCTGGTGACTAAGGCAACCAGCCTTGGCAAGTAAGAGGCAGAACGCAATGAGATGTAATACAAATATTTAACATGACTCTGAAATAGCAACAGCAGAAACAATGAACAGTGATTCTGTGCCCACAGCATCACCCCCTGCCCCTTGGTGTACTACATTTCTCATCACCCCCACAGGAGTCTGGGAATGGACACTCGGGCACAGTTGTGATATATCCAGGAGAGACAATGTGGACTGCAACCCCAGCTCAAATGTGCAAGAGCTCCCCTGAGGACCCTCTCTTCATGCAGCGAGTCAGCTGTACAGACAGCAGCACGCTCAGTCTTGTGCTCAGACTGAAGATCAGAGCTTCTGCTACCACCCATAAATGGCTCTTCCTGATCCATGTATGGCCTTTGCAGCATCACAGAATCACAGAACGTCAGAGACTGGAAGGGACCTCGAAAGAT
>NW_010135083.1:0-4392 GCF_000699245.1 Pterocles gutturalis
TGACGGCGGCGTTTGCTTACGCTGTGCACCCTCCCATGAAAACGCAGCCACGCTCCGTGCGATTTACGTCACTGCAGTTTTTATTCGATGAATGAAATAGCTCAGCTCTCGTCAAGTACGGCCCGAGAGGTGAGCGCTGGCCGAGCAGGTGCTGCAGAGGGTCACTCACAGGCATGGGACACCTGCCCAGGGGGGCAAGAGTCACACAAAGAGGTCCGAACGCGCGCAGACATACACACGTGTGCAAATACACACCTGCACACACATACTGAACCCAAAGCAGGAGCAGTAAACCCTGCATGGGCATGGGCTGTCCAGCCACAGTGGCACTATGAATTCCGGTCACAGCCCATGAAAGAGTCGGGGGGGGGGAAGAAAAAAAAAAAAAAAGCAGCAAGTTGTTAATACACCATCAGGAAATGAGCATTTGATTTAGCCAGTTCTGAATTAGTATATGACAAAATCACCATATGAACAGAGTAACTGCAATTCAAAAGATAATGCATCAATACAACAGCCACCAGGCTGGACTTAGTAATAGATACACCGCACCCGGTGAAAGGGAACATCTTTCATCTCTTCCCTGTGATCCCTGGCATAGTCCCAAAGATGATAATCAAGTAAAACCGCGTTGATCTTTTCACTCATGTCCTGACCCTTCTTCTCATAGAGCTCCAGCAGGTGCTTACAAATCAATGTACAACACCAAATCGAACAGCCACGGATCTCCACCTCCTCTCTATCTCCAGACTGGAAAATTGTTCCTGCAGGACACGAGACAGCAATCCAATTACATTCTAGAGACAGAGGCCCCAGGACAGCCTGAATTTACTTCCCCATTTATTCTATTCTAGGACTGCACTTTTCATTGCTTAGATAGCAAAATTTTTAGCAGTTGTAGTGTATCTTCTAATGATGACTTGAATTCTACCACATGCACTTGTAAGTTTACCCCCCATTCAATTCAAACAACATCCTGTACTTCAAGAAAGTGGTTTAAGAAAAGACGGTGTTTGTGTCATAATGCACATTATACAACTATTTCTTTGCTTGTGGAAACAAAAGGAATAATCAAACCTAATTCCTAGATGAAGTGCTTTCTGCCAGGATAAAAGTTTAAGAAAAACCAACCAAACAACCCAAAAACCAAAAAACTATATATATAAAAATATAAAGGGACCAATTTATTTGAATGACTTAGATGGGAATGTCCTCATTAGTATTCATGGAAAAGCTAAATTGTCTACATGATCTATATATACAGATACACATATATGTGTATATATACACATGTGCATATATATATGACCATCCTATTAAGATCCATGGACAATTGCATTCATCTGTTTATCTTGCTGGGTAATTCTAAAGTTGCATAATAGCAGTCCTACCTCTAAATACAGTCATTTTACAGTGGAAAACGGACTGGTTTATGTTTTTATTCACTGAAGTTTACAGTTAATAACTATTGGAAGATGGAACCATGGTTAATAACGAGACTAGTCTTATGCAATTAACTTAATTTAAAGCAACCTTTTTTTTTAATGGATGCTTATAATATTACCTTGCTTGCCACCAGCAGTTCACTAGAGATAAAGAGGAATATCCATACTTTTACATCATGTTTTAACTCATGCAGAAATTGTTGTTAATTTTATGTAAACCTCAAAAATCACAACTATACTCATACTGAAAAGCATTTTTGGCAACAGCAGCCCTTCAGAAACTTGGAGATAACTGGCTTGGAGTCTCTTTAATCCTTTCCTTATCAATGTTTAACCCAAGGAGCAGCCAGACCTTCACAAAAACATAATCTTAAAATCTCATTCAAGATCACTGCTAGAGAGCAAGTTTCTACCCATTACCTCATCACTACATAAGTCCTTGTTCCCTGAAGCAAAACAATAAAAATACACATAACCCTTACATGGACAAAACATTACATTTTAAAAGTAGCTTTAGTCTATAACCTCAAGAGGTAAGGCTAGCTGATATAAGTAGAGGGAGGAACAAACCTTCACGTAGTTTCTTCATTAGTTTTTCAGAATACTTCATTGCTTTTAAGTGAACAAGAACTTGAGGAATTCTGTAGTCAGCAAATATAGTCAGACTAGAAATGTCATCAAAAGCACCATCTCCTTTGCCTTCCAATACACTCCATGTATCAGCCACAAGTATTTGTGCCCGTTTGTAGAAAGAAACCTTTTTTTTCTGAGGAAAGAAATTTACCAATTATTTAAGTGCCTGACACATCAACAAATACAGCAAAAGATATGTACAAAGAGACACAGGCAAGAGTTATACTGTCCTACCAAACAAACTATCATTTGTCTAGGTACACATATGAGTTAACTAAAACAGAATAAAAGTGCAACACTCTTAAACACCTTAAAATTTAAGCAATAACAAACCACAAACAAATATCATATGGAATGCTCAAATATAAATTGAAGTAAAAGAAAAACATAGTAGAAGTCACTGCAGTGGAATAAAAATTGTTTGGATTCTGCTTGGATCTCAGAACATATTATTGCTCGTTTACTTCTACTTGGCAAACACTGCAGCTGTAGTCCTGACAACATTAATTCTTTCATAAACCCTAGAGTTCAAACCTTTTATTTAGAGGAAAGACATGTAAAAGGTATGTATTGGATCAGACAATTAAAACATTTCATTAATCAATTTATCTGACATGTTAAGGAAATAAAATTCTAATGAAAACTTCAATGAATGGTCCTGTGCTGTGTAGTGTATCTTGCTAGTTAAAGAGAGGAAAATTAATTCCAGCAGAAAGTGTATTCACAAATATGAGATTTTCTTAGATACTATGCATGGTTCTATTTTTGTCATAAATGTTTTTGCTGGTGCTAATCCTGCAAAGATCTACATGCCTTTGTGACTACTCACAAGGAGAAAAACTAAAGATATGCTACAATCTGTATGCTGTTGCGGTTTTTACTCTTTGATGAACACAAGGTGTGAATGTAAATCCACATCTTAGAGAAAAAAAGGTTTTAGTTGGTTATGGTTTTTTCCCTCCTTTGTAACTAGACGAGATTTTTGACTTTTGACAATGTGTGCTGAACAATAAGTAACTGGAATGGTTAATGGCTGGTGGGGGTTTGACTTATTTCCAGTTTTATTCTGCCACCCTTCATATCACCGCAATTTACAAATGGTGTTTAAGCTAATTTAATTTTACTTTATTGCCAAGATGCTACAACTATTCCTGAAAGCAAGGCATATTTGTTGTCATTAAACGATATTCTCCAAACACACTGAGAACAAGATGTCCAACTGCATTTCACAGAACAACTTCTGTAAAAATCCTGAAAATGCCTTTTTTCCCTGTGCTTCATTCTATGCTTGACATAGATGCACAGAGGTACTTCTAGAGATATACACAATTTTATACATTAAATAACAGAATGCCACTTGAAACATCACAATGGGAAGTAAATAATTAACAGACCAAATTCCATCATAGCTCCTACTACCCCAAACCTAACAGAAACCAAGCACATTGCTCTTTTGTAGCATTAAGATTTTTACAATATAGTAAAGAACTGATTGTCTCCAGCACCCCCATTTTGCAAGAGCAGAAGAAAGGAGAATTCAAATGGAACTTTTCATCTCATGCTGCATTTTAATCTGAAATAAAAATACTGTCTGGGACTTGTGGTCGAGCAGATGAATTTACAACTTCATTGTTTCAATTACTGTTAATTTTTTATGCTGCAAAGAGCTTCTGAAGTTTGCATAAATTTCACAGTATGAAAAAGACTATTAAGCATTTCTAGTAAATTTTCCCACCATTCTTTTCAACAGAGAGCATGTATAGCATTAGGTGGATGATACTAGGTCTCAAAGATAGTACAATTTGTCCAAATGTCCGAAAATATAACTACAGTTCTTTTCTTTCGGCAACACCTTCATTTTCCAGGAAAAGCTGCCACATGCAGGGACACTCATGTCTCCTCTCCACTACAATGAGCCAGTATCAATGGCATAACCAACTATGACCTACTGACACTGAAATAAATAAGGTGTACGGTGTTGGCAAAGAGCAAAATGTGATATAGCACAGCTAGTTAAAAAAAGCAAAGAGGAATATTACAAAAATCTTACAACCTTGGTTCCAGGTGACAGGAAATAAGTGATAAATACACGCAACATCCATCACTGAGAAGCTCAGAAAGGACTCCACTGTGTCTATGTCAAAACATGAAAACCCTGATATGCAAGTATGACAGAGTCTAATATTTAAGCTTCTGTCAGGATTCCAATTCAGCACAGTGTCTAAACACGAACTATCCACCCAAGGGCAAAAAGGCTGCAGGAAATTCATTTTGGTTTGCAATTCACTTTTGTCCTGGGTCCAGCTGGGATAGG